>NW_010102704.1:20909-31366 GCF_000699245.1 Pterocles gutturalis
GGGGGGTGGAAGATTTTTCTTCTTTTCCATTTGTCTTTTAATTATTTTATGGCTTGGACATAGAAAAACATAGAAAATCATCTATCCCTGATAACATTCTGCTTGCTTAAAGGACCACCCATTCTGTGGAGTGTACATATACATAAGCAGAGAGATGAGTGGTGAGAAGTGTTTAAGATTGTACGCGGAAGTTATTTTAAAATGTTTGTCATAGTAACTGATATGTAGAAACATCAAAAATCTTTACTCATAAGTTCTGTTGACTTATGTCAAAGTTTATGGGAGTGTGAAGGAAGAAAGATAGAACACGTGGCGGCTGAGTGAGACGCAGCTGCCAGAGTTCTGTGGTTGGATAGAATGGAACTGGTTGGATTAACAGCTGTGCTGCCATGTAAATCTTCATTCAAGACTTGCAAGTCAACTTCTGTGGTTTTAAAATATCTAACTGTGAAAACTTAGTGATTTGTACCATGGAAGAGCTTTCTGTCTATCAGCACTAGATGGTCAAGAAAACCCATAATCAGAATAGCTATTTATAGTGGTATTTGTCTAGCAGTCCCCAGATCTGGGTTGTAAAGATTCCTGAGCAAGTATTCCCATCAGCAGTGATACCACAGAGGCCTATTCTAGGATTTTATTGCCTGAGGATGAGTTTGTATGTTGATTTCCTCATCTGTAGTAAAGAGTGAACCTAAGATGCAGCCTTTAAGCAGGGGCATTTCCTCTGCTCCTTCCTACAGAAGATGACAAATTTGTTGCAAGATTTGGTGGAGACTCGTAGGTCCACAACATGTTGATATAAGGACAAAATGACTGGTGGACATCACAGGAGCTGTGTCCATGTGCAGAACTTACAGCTGATTTTCAAGCTGCTGCTAGACTTTTATTTTAAGAATAGATGGAATAGGAAACTCCACACTGAAATGTTGAAGAGGAATTATTATCTTATGGTGTGATGTTTCAGTAAACTGAAATTTGACTGCCTCTCTTTAACAGAAGAAAAATAAAGAACAATCAGCTACCATATCTGTACTAGAGATATAGTACTGCAGCTGAAGCTTGAGAATATAATATCAATATGGAATTATCAAAACAAATCATGAAACAATAATTCTCTTAATGCAAGGATTTGGTTAAACTTCCGTTTGAGTAAACCAAATGAGGCATACATTTTAACTTTTTGATAGTATAAAATACATATTAGGACAAGAGTGAGTTTGTTTAAAAAGTTGTAACAAATTACATAAAAAACAGACACCCCCCCCCATCGTCTTTATAGAGTGTTGTAAGAACTGAGGAAAGTTGCCATTGCAGAACTTGTTATTGTGATGCATTTTGATGGAAAAGTATAGAGAAGAGATTTTCAACTTGAAACTATAATTGTATTTCTTTTTCAGTGAACAACAGATGTTCTGTAACTCAGTTTGAATGAAAACTGAGTTGAGTCATTAATTATCTGAAGTTCCCATTAATATTAGTTTATATTTGTACAGGAATTCAGTTACGTAGGACTCTTGTTTTCAGGGAACATAATGTTAGATTATTTTACTCACATAAGTATGGTTTTTTATGTTCTGTGGATTTTGAGGAAATGAAGCAACAAACTGCAATGATGATGAAAGAAATGGGTATACTGGCAATATGATCAGAAATATCATGCTTGCTGCATACTGAGGAGCACTTTCTGCAGCCATTGTAGGAGATGTAAGAAAGAGGGATTTACATAACGACAATTACGTGTGTTTTGAAATGTAAATTAATGTCACTAAGATGCTGCTTTCTGAAGTCACACACCACTTTGAACTCTGCAGACTTTGGGCCTCATTTCATGTAAATCGGTCTGCCACAATTTGGATATTAAAGGTCTGATTTTGCAGGTCTGTCTCTGGATATTTTGCTTCATTCTGTGGTTTGTATCATACTCTTAATGTTCTGTTTATTAACAGAACAGCTGCCGATGCTGCTGGGTTTCTCTGGAAGAGCACACTGGCCGCTGTTCTCCACTAGGGTGTACAAACAGCCCGTGCAACTCCAGGCCATGGGCTAAACAACATCTTAATGCTGCATAAATTTCAGTAGTAACAAGCCAGCCCAAATTAATCATGCTCTAAAGCATGCAAGCAGATAGAAAGATGTTGTTTTCTGAAGCAGAAATTGCTCAAACAGAATCTACAAAACATTGCGTTTCAGAGTAAATTAAAAGCATATATTTCAGTCTCTACAGCCCCTGGAAACCTGGCCTACTGTAAATGTTGCCTTGCATTTCAAATTTCTTGAAAGCTACCATCTATTATGGTGAGATAAAAGGACTGAGAGCCTCATTCAAGTAAAACTCATACAAATCTATCTTGAGTGGATCCCTCAAACATGTTGAGTAGGATACCTAAATGGTAGATATCTGTCTCTACATATAGGAGTGACAATCTTTATTCCTCTGCTGGAGTTAACTGGCATATGTTAATGATAAATAGGATAAAAATCATAGCTAGAATGTGTAATAGTGAAGTCCTCACGAGTGACTACTGATTTGATGACTTGAATTTTTATTTCCCCAACTTAAGTTACCTTTAAAGGCTTATTTTCCAGAGCATCCTTATTTTACAGTTTGATTTGAACCACTATCTGCTTTGGGATCTCCTAGTGAAATGGTAACCCGCTGCATGCTGTGTTTCTCCACTCTTCATTCAGGGAGGCTGTGCCTTCTAATTGTCTTCCCCGTATTGTTGCATGTGCTAGCTTTACTGGGGAGTAGACGGTCTCCTGTTGCTGGGAAAACTCATTTACTGCTCCCACTTAGTGCCCAGTTCCTGGTCCTTATGTGCTGTGTCTGAAGTGTGACTGCCTCGGGCAGAGAAATGGAGATGCGTGCTATGAGATAACCAGGAGAAGGGGTGGGGGGGAATATGGGACCTGAGCTGGTGGGTAAGTGGGGTGCTGGAGTAGGAGGAAAGGGAATGCGAGTACAACTTAGTGTTGGTCAGTTCAGCCTTTTCAGGCCATGTGCCAGCTTGAGTTGAGAAGATGTTTTTATGCAAAAGACCTGCATTTTCTGTGCCCCATGCCCAGACCTACTGTGGTTTGTTTTGTAGTTTTCCTCCTGATGTAGCATTTTATGCATCTAGACTGAGAACTTTAATGAATTAAGGATATTTGTCTTTCCTGTTGTATGGCCTAATTTAGCACATTCAAATTCAACACCAGTGTGTGCCCCAAACACTTGAAAACTATTTAGAAGAAAGAATACTGAAACATAATAATCTGCTTTTCTGTCAGAAAATTTGTAATTAGTTCACCCAGAGACGTTTGAACATTAAGGCTAGTCTTCAGAATTTGAGGAGGAATGGGAGTTCGGAGTTCAGTGTAATGGTTCTGGTTGCACATTTTTTGGAATTAATTATCAGCTCATTATTTTAAGCTGATAAGTGGTATTTCAGATCAAAAATGAAGTCAAGGGGATGCAAAAGGCATAAATAAAATAGTGGGAAATGCCAGTTTGCACTGCTTTATTTCACGGCTGAAAGGAATAGCTGGAGCTTACTTGGAGCTTACTTGGAGCAGTTTGAGTGAGCACAAATTAGTTAATGTGATGGAGATGTCAGGAAAGAAGTGAAGTAGTTATTCTTAAACTTTGATGTTTTACTCATCTTTGGGGACATTTTCGGAAGGGGCTTCAAGAGGACAAAAGTATCATATTCGAATCCAGCTATTATATTTTTGGAGCAGATGTACCTTCACTACACATACAGCTGGGGTTATTGGGAAAGTTGCAGTGTGACTGGGATGTGCTAACCAATCTGTTAATAATTTGAAATGGAAGGAGTGCAGGTGACAGTGGACAGTGCAGGTTTTTATGTGCTACTGGAACAAATTTATTGTTTCTTATATTTTAATAGGGTTCTCAACTTCAGTGTGACAGTTTTTTCCTCAGCCAAGGAAAAATGTTGGGGTGGGGGGTGTAGCTCAGGGTCAGGAAGGCAGTGCTTCTCTAGCAGTGATGAGTAAGTACCTGATGGGTGAAATGAGACCTGTTAAACACAGCATGTCCCTCAGTGAACCCATCCTTACTGCTCAGCCCTGGCAAGACAGTGGTTCCTCTTCTGGGGCAGTGCATTTAGTTGCTGTTGTAGGAATGTGTTCTCAGGGATATCAAACAGCAACACATATATTGTTGCTTCATGTTGTATTGGATGACTGTGGGTTCAGTTTTCCACCTGAAGGCTGGCCCACAATGTTGTGAGTCCTTTCTGGTTCTCCCCATCATCGCTGTGCTGGAGAGAGGTAGCAGCAGAGAGGGCTGGCGGTGCCCTGTCTCCCTGGGAAAGGGCATGGCCATCTGCTGAGTGCCTGTCAAAGGCAGGAGTAATGGCTGTTAAGCCGGAAAACATGAAGTGTATTGTAGAGAATGTAGGAAAAAAGACTTATAAGGGGAGAGATGCACAGTACAGGTTTGTTCAGCTAATTTAAACATTACCTTTTTCCCAAGGGAAAAGGAAAGATGTATTCAATTAATTGTTAATTATAGGTGCTTAGAGCATTAATGTTCTTAGGTTAACTTTTCATCTGAAAGCTCAAATACAATGTCACAAAAGTAGAGAACATGTCAAAAAAACTCTTGAATTCTTTATGCTAAACTATATAGCTGAATAGTCTGATTTCTGACGTGAGTCACGGCAAATTGTTGTACACTGATATATGGAAGATACATGGGTTTTCAAGAAACAGGTAATTTGCATGTGTGCGCATCCATGTTACCAACAGTGAGGGAAAATAAAAGATCTTTGATACCATGATAGTTTTCTCACCCCTTTTTAATCCATCTTTATGACTTCAGGTGGTTCTGTGCTTTTGTAGTGCATTATAAGAAATGAAACATGAAAGAAGGTCTTGGCTAAATTTCAGGTAAGATCAAAGCCTTTTTTTTTTTTTTCAGTAATACTTTATTTTCTAGACAAAAATAGACTGAAGCTTCCCGTGAATTAAAATATAAAATAAGATGTACTCAATAATAAAATATTGAAATGAAATCTACTCTGCACTTCTTTCTCAAGATAATGTTTCCAAATCTTAGTAACAAATACAGTTTGTTATTAAATTACAACTGAAGATTAAGGCAGCTGTCTGTAGTACACTCTACTTGTGAATGCATGAGCACGTGTATGACTGTGGTTTTCAAGAAGACACTAGTAGATTTACCACATTCTTCATTTTTGAGTTTTGTTCATATGCCATGTTTAATGTGTTGGAGTAATGTATTTTTGATCAATATACTTTATCTATGGCTATCACCATCAACATTGGTAAGAAAATGTCAGCTCCTTAGAAGTAATGCACTTGAAGTGGAGTAGCTGTGCTTGTAAATATTTCTAAATGTTACAGTAGTACTTCTTAAAGTAAATTAATACAGTGAACAGTAGAAGTATTAATCTCTTGCAGCATAAAGGTGGTTTTGAAATATTATCTCCTAAAACACACAGCACTTGCTTTCTCCTGAAATTATGATGTTGGTAAGTAATAACTTCATATCTCTTCTATCAAAAAAAACCCAGTGTTATTTATGACTTGGACTGTAAACCTGCAGACATACATGGGATGCATTTAGCTTTTAAGCCCATTCATGTGAATCCATTGCCTTACTAAATGGGGAAAATGATCCAAATTATACCTTTTAAAGCAAAATCACTTTTTCCCTGATGCATCTCTCCTACATACTGAATAATTTTTAGGCTAGAAAACAGCATGGTGAAACTTGCCTTCCTTTATGTAGTGTTCTGACAGTGTTGTGAACAGGACGGTGTTCAGATGGCTCTATACTAACAATGGAAATAAAAGGAAGTAGGAACTGGAGAGGACTGTTTCCGACTAATTGCAGATAGAGTTCCTCCTTCTGCATTTGTTCGCAAAACTGTCTTGTCCAGTCATATTTTGCTTCATACAAAGCTTATAAACTCTCGGGGGAAAAAGAACATCTTCCTCCTGTATTTGGAAACACAACAGGGTCCCTGGGTAAATAATGGATACCTTCTCCCTTCTCAAGCTTTCTTGTTGTCCTTGTTTACATGCTATGGTTCAGCTGGCTGGGTGAGAGATGTACATTAGTCAGGTGGATGAGAAGAAACTGTGCAGTAGTGTTTGGAGGTAGGTTCCAGGTTGCAGCACTGCAAGAGGCTGACTGGGACATCAAGAAAGCATAGTGAATGTCAGACATGCTGGCTGAACTTGATTATGCACCCATTTAGCCATGGCTCCCACTGCGAGACCAGAACTTGTCTGGTCTTCTACACTCTAGGAAGTCTTTTTAGATGCTTATGCAGTGATTTTTTTTTTTTAATTTTCTCTTATTTTTGTTGACTTTTATAGGAATTCCCTAACTAAATTTATGCAGTTTATTTTAAATGTTAACTGCTACTTATTCAGCACATAAGCTGGAAATGAACTACTGGAGAATTTTTAGAATCCACATCTTCATTATTGCAGGTCACCCTAGTGGGTGGGATGGGTTTAACAAAGAAGTCCTCTTACTTGCTGAGATCTGAAAGTATGTGTCACTTGGGCCACAGGATTATATAACAGCAAGGACAACAAAGATGCTGCACAATAAAGATGCTACACACTCAGAATTCAGTCAGCGGAGAGGAAGGATTTTCTTTTCTAATCAGTCACTTTTTTAGTAACTATAAGAGAGGAAATGAAGTATGGTCTGAAGGTTAAAATTCTGTCTGGTGATCTGGATTCAGTCCTCTACACTGAAGTCCAATTTTTTCTTGTCTGTATTCTAGGAGACCACAGATGTGACTAATGTATGTGAATAGTGAAGTGAAAGCATGAAGTGGGGGTCTTAAAGATTTAAATTTAATGTGCGGTCTTGAAAGACCTTTCTTTGAAACTCTTCAGGGAGTGCTGTAAGCATTGCTCGTTAGACTAATATGTGCCTAAACTTAAGGCACTTCTGCATCATGGGAATTCCTTGAATATATACTTATATTCTAGTCATATTAGGAGCAAGTGAGAATTTTGACATATTTGTACTCTTTAAGTTATTCAAAGATGTGGAAAATTCAGCACTTGTGGAGTTTGCCTGGAACGATCTTGTAAATGAGAATTACACCTCCACTTCAGGAAAGTGCCATTAACTACAGATTCATAATATTCACAGGTTCTCAAATCACCTGTAAACCTTAGTTTAAACAGCCTTTTTCTTCATCAGGAATCTCATCTGTTAGTGGAATTAGCTGTCTCAAAGACTAAACTTATTGCCTGCTCTTCCCTTATGCCCACTCTTCTTCCCTGCACAAGTATTCTTGTATCCAAATGATAACCTGGCAGTGAGGATCAGCCCGTGGACCATAGAGAGGCTTTGTAGTATGTTTTGCTTAATTGATAAGATAAAGCTAAAATATTTAACATTACAGGGTACCAGAGTGATCAGGTCTCCGTTTCTGATTCTCAAGCACTGGTCACCGTACAACTAATGTTTGGGGTTTTTTTTTCCTGACATACTAAAGACTTCTCTCTCTAAGCTGTTAATGGACAGCTTTAAGAGGTCTGTACTATTCTGTAGGTGGGTGGTTTGACCCCTTTCCAATGGCTGATTGGTCTCCTATTAGGTGACTCCTGGTTTTTTTTCTTAATTAAGATAGTTTCCTGATAATGCTTTCCAGATGGGGCTTCCTAGTGTTTTTCTTTGATTGCCCTTAAGATAGAGTTTTCTGCTTGTGCTTCTCAGGTGTGGTTGCCTAATTGCTTTTCCTTAGTCCCACAGTATGCATGCAACAGTAAGGTTGCTTGAATAGGCCATGGATACATTTTGGGTTTAATTTTTTTTAGAATTCATTTTATACTGCTGTGATTTGTTAAAATAACAAATATATAAAAGTAGTTTGTAATTAATTTATTAATGTCTAGATAATAATGGCATTGTTTATAATGTCAGAAAATTTTTTACTTTCATCTCTTCAGGATAGAACAATAACTGAACCTGTATTTTTGCTGTAATGTAAGCAAAGGTGTTGAGAGCCTACAAAATAAGGTTAGGACATTAATTACCAAGGGAGTGTCTTTATTTCCTGTCTTGTGTCATAAGGTCAGAGTTGCAGGTGTTTGCTCTGGTTGACATGGCCGGGATCTGTGAATAATGTTATTAGTTTTTGTCAAATTTTTACGGGATGTCAGTTGAAAATAGTACAGCATGGATGAAAGTGTTATATGAGAACTCTCAGAAGGAGGTGTCTGTCCACATATAAACAGCTAATAAAAAGTAGTTAATATAATAAATGTTTATTGAGAAGATGTTTCTGATTTTGTCAGACTAGTAAAATTTATCCCTTGCAAATGTATAATTCATCAAGTCTCCAAAAATACATTATCTTTTGCATTTTCCCTTGTGAGATTACCAATTTGAAGCCCTAGGGGCAAGATCAGGAGAATATCACTTTATTACTTCTTATTCTAGTGGCAAGGGAAAAAGACATCTTCAGCTTCATTTTTCTTGACAACAGGTCAAGAAAGAAATATGTTTTGCTTATTTATTTTTGTTAGATTTTAGTTTTGGATGAGGAGTTATTTCATTGCTAAGCACTAATAAGTATTACAGCCTTGATAAATAGGCTTAGGACTAAGCATCACAGCAGGGAAACTCTGTTTTCAAACAACAGTGTATGGAAACATGGGTACAGAGGCAGCAGATGGGTATTCCCATGCTGTGCCATGGAGCGTGGCTGTGTGAGGCAGGGTCCTGCCTGGGTTGTCTGCGTGCTCTCGAGTCCTTAGCTCCATCCCCAAAACTCTGTGGTAGCAGCCGAGATCTGAGCGCAGGTCCAGCCAGTTATGATTTAAGATGTAAGGCATGTTCTACTGATGTCTTGAAATGAAAAAAGTAGTTCGGGAGAAATGAAAAATTGTTTGGGAGATCCCTGCTTTGGATGTGCTCTTTTGTTTTTTAATTTTTTTTTTTTTTTTTTTTTTTTTTTTTAAGTCTAGAAGCCATTGCTGTGTCAGCACTCACTAGTCTCAGAAGAACAGGACTCAACCAAATCACTGAAGTTCTGGAAGAGATAGGGATTGTTTTGTATAGACAGAAAGTAGATAAAAGACTTCAAGAGTTCACAAACTGCCTGAGCTGATCACCTAGATATATGTTGTGCTAAGAATATTACATGAATGAAAATTAGGTCTAATTTTATTAATGAAATTATTGATTTTGATACATGGTTAGACACACTATTTATACATGAATTTTAAGTTAGTTAATATATAATTCAGTCTGAGTATGAAGAATTGCATTCTGTAGGTAAAATTGGACAGACAATAAGTGAATCACCTATAATAGCTCTAGTTACCTGACAAATTAGTATGGCATACTTAGCAGTGTTTGTAAACATTGGGCACACCCATGTTTGTTGAAGTTTACCACTGCTAGTACTGTGATTTAGCTGGTATTGTTTCTAAGCTGCTAATAACAACAGAAATACCCTCTTATTATGCTTTTTCAAATGACTGTCTTAAAGTTCTGTTGATTACCCAGGATTGAGACTTTTGACTGAGGCACAGAATGACATTAACAAGTGGTACTTTCTGCTGTCATCCCAACAAACTCTTTATACATGTACCTAACTTTAAGAATGAGTAGTTCCCTTGAAGACTTTTTTTTAATGCTTCACCAGATTAACAGATTTACATGCTGCTCCAAATTCGCTGTATTTTCAAATGCTGAATCTTTTTTTAGTGTGGATTGACAATTACCAGTCTCTTGGCAGTAACAGAAGGTGCAAATTGGTAGCAGTATGGGGTAAGCCTTTGTAATATGAACCTGTGTGCACTTGTGCAACAAGACACAATAGCTCTAGTTGATAACATTGGGTTATTATTGGTAGAGACTAGATTTGAACCTCTCTTTTGGAGGACAGACATTTAAATCATTCAGTACCTGAGTCCTGGTGGATGTTGCATAAGGTAGTATGCAAGTGGGCACATACTGGGTAAGATGCACGAAGGATTCTTGATGCATTCAGCAATAGTAAGAAGCTGCATTCGGTTCTGAGCATCATGTTTCCTGAAAGATACAGGGAAATGGAGAATTTGGATGATGCCAACAGCTAGAAGTCTTGAAACCATGAAAGAACTGTAGTTTATAAGGGAGAGGGGAAGAGAAGCAAGGCATATCTCCAGTCTGAAGACATACAACACGGAAAAAAATAAGATGCATACACTGTGGATGAGACGGAAGGTAATGCGATTCAATTTAAGTGTGGGAGACTTAGATCTGATGCTCTGAAAAACTTTCAATCAACAGTGAGGACAGTGAAGCATGAATGGGTTACGTGGGAAGGCTGTAAGATCTGCCACTGTGGAGTGTTAGAAATCACACAGGTATTACAGTAGGGGTTGAACCAAGTGGCCTCTATCTTTTTAATTATCTGCGGATACTGAACTGTGGACATAGCTATATTGCTACAGGAATG
>NW_010102704.1:31397-39860 GCF_000699245.1 Pterocles gutturalis
AGAATATGATCTCAGCATATAGCACAGAGTTAGGGGCCACTGAATTTTACTACTATTTGGTGTATCCTTTGAGTTTGCAAATGCTGTCTCTGCTGTTCAGTGAAAAGCTGCCCCAGCTGTATTTAGTGAGAAGGTGCTGGGAAGAACAGAGAATAGCACTGTCAGAATGTCGTCCTGCTGGAAATGCTTTTAGATTTGCCAAGGAATTGATCAAGAGCATAAAGTTATATAATGATTTGCAGAGATCTGAATGCTTTAACAAAAAAAAAACAAAAACAAAAACAAACCAAAAAAAACCCAAAACCTTGCACACAGATAAGTGGAGTCTTTTAAAAATCAGTGAATTTCCAACCCATTCAAAAGATCCAAATTTTTTTTTTTTTTTTCTCTCAGTTCTGTATCACATCTCACAATTGCATTGACACCGCTGTTTCAGAGGATGGCTGTAGCTCACGTCAGGACTCCTGATGGGTATTTGAACCTTCAGGTTGCTGAGTGCTCTTGTCTCTTGTGCTTGTGTGCTAGTGGCACCTTTTAAAAACCTATTTTGTTACTAATAGCTCTAACTCTGGATGGATAAGAGAATCCCACTGCTAGTGAGTGCTTTTAATAAAGATACACATATGCCGTAAAAGAATCGGAATAGAACAGGCACTGGCAAATCTGAATTTGCTTCAGTGATAATCCCATTTGACCATTCCTCTGACAGCTATTTATTAACATTTAGTTAGATTAGTCCCATGTGAACATGGGGACTTGCTGTGGCTTCACAGAAAAGGAAGCACTGCAACTTCTCGAGATTTAACCCACAATCTGCCTGAATGCTACAGTTTTGAGGATTGCATGACACTGAGTTTCCTGGTTATGAGGAGGGTGGTAGTTTAGCACTACTTTTACCAGGTCTGTGATAAGGTTTGCATATTTGTAAAAATGTATGAATCACAGAATCACAGAATCACAGAATGTTAGAGATTGGAAGGGACCTCGAAAGATCATCTAGTCCAATCCCCCTGCCGGAGCAGGACACCTAGATCAGATCACACAAGAACGCATCCAGGCGGGCTTTGAATGTCTCCAGAGAAGGAGACTCCACAACCTCTCTGGGCAGCCTGTTCCAGTGCTCTGTCACCCTCACTGTAAAGAAGTTTTTCCTCATACTCAAGCGGAACCTCCTATGTTCCAGCTTGAACCCATTGCCCCTTGTCCTATCACTAGATGTCACAGAGAAGAGCCTGGCTCCATCCTCCTGACACTCACCCTTCACGTATTTATAAACATTAATTAGGTCACCCCTCAGTCTCCTCTTTTCCAGGCTAAAGAGACCCAGCTCCCTCAGCCTTTCCTCATAAGGGAGATGCTCCATTCCCTTCATCATCTTTGTGGCTCTGCGCTGGACTCTCTCCAGCAGTTCCCTGTCCCTCTTGAACTGAGGGGCCCAGAACTGGACACAATATTCCAGATGCGGTCTCACCAGGGCAGAGTAGAGGGGGAGGAGAACCTCTCTTGACCTACTGACCACCCCCCTTCTGATACACCCCAGGATGCCATTGGCCTTCCTGGCCACGAGGGCACAGTGCTGGCTCATGGTCATCCTGCTGTCCACCAGGACCCCCAGGTCCCTCTCCCCTACACTACTCTCCAACAGCTCAGTATGAGTTCTACAAAGATTGTTTAGAGATTGAATTTTTTTGAAGAGAAATTGCATTTATGTCTGTAGTTCTGATACATAACTGATGAAAGCAGATTTTGTATTTTAATCTGTTTGGAAACAATGAAAACTCCTGGTTCCCAAGGCATGCTCATGTTGGGTGGTTCTCGACTGAAAGTTGTGTCTGTGGCCTGAAGTTTTGGGGTCAGGAGTGTGGCACTGCACTGTGTTGGCTTGAATCTGCTCTCATTGATGACACTGGAAGCAGAAACAGCCCAGGGCTGCTGTTTTTCAAAACCTACCAAACTTTGGGCTAGCCCTTGCTGTGCTTTGGAGTGCAATGCATAGATTTCTGAGCTAAATTACTAACTCGGCTTTGGAGCAGAAATCAGTCCAAGTGAAGCTGTGACCGAGCTGCTAATTACCTTCAGTGTGATACTGAAAAAATATATAGCCTTCAGATCCTGAACTAATAACAACACAGGACTGCCTTTGAGGTGCATGGTTGTACTGTAATAAGTTTGGACTCCTGTTGGGATCTTTGCACTTTCCTCTATTACATCTTGTAAATTCCCCCTCTATTCTTTTCTGTTTGAAGATGTCCTGAAGTTTCAGTACTCTGTTTTCTAATACCCAGGGAGTTTGTCCACCAAAAGGAAAACCAGTATTAAAATAAAACATAACTATAGCTTCTTCACTTTTCTCTGGTCTTGGAAACACTAAATGCAAAACTAAAAACTGACCAGTCCTCTTTAACAATAAAACCTATTTTTTGAGAAATATGTATTATTAAACAATAATGTTTGGAGTATTTAATTTTAATATGAATGGTAACTGATTTCCCTCTCATCTGGTGGAAATATTCTTTATTAATAGTTATTCATTGTAGCCAGCTACCGTGTGATGTATATTAAATATAATTAATTTACTACACATACAGGCATTTCAAGTTGCAGTTATCCCGGAGACTCTGTATTTGGTTATCATTGGTTTAACATACTTGTGACTGCAAAACCTTGTCTGTATAAAAAACTTTTGAACATTGTAGGACTGACTTCCTGATGGATAACGCGTGAATTGCAGTTTATGAATTGGGGATAACTAGTAAAACTCACCGATGGTGAATTTGGAGGTGAGCAAGCTGCTCTAGGTCACTTGTAGAAGGGGTATATAGCCCTTGTGAGAATCAAACAATTTAGAGATGGCGAACAATTTATTGAAAGGGAGGAATTAAGCTATTAAGGTTGTCTTAGTCTGTTTCTTGGCAAGTTGTTTCCTTGGTGGTACAGTAGGTTGGGGTTGTTGCAGCAGAAACAGAAATAGTAGTTGGAGCCTTGGAGTTGGTTTGTGAGAGCAGTGAAGAGGGTGGATGTGCAAGTCTTTATCTTCATTCAACTATAAATATAAGTCTTGAGTTTATGATCACGTAACCTGAAAGCATGCCACTTCCCAAGATGTCTACCCGAAGTGAACATATTGACTGAAATCCTTTTTAACTTTTGTTCTCTTACCAAATACCTGTATTGCTGAAGAGGGGGTAAAGGAGTGTGCGCATTCTACATCTCTTTAAATGTTGTTGGATCTTTTATTTTCTCCCATGTGCTTTCCCTGCCAGAGTCTCGCTCTTCTCTCTTGCTCTGCAGTTGGAAACCCCACGGACACTGTGCGGTTATCGGTTCTTTAAGATGGTTTTACCTTCTGGTTATTTTTTTCCTTGTTTTCTTTTCCCTTCAGATTCCCATTTTTCTTTACTACCTGTAGCATAAACAGTTGTTTGCTTCCATAGCCAGAAGCTCTGTTTGCTTCCTTGTGAGTGAAGACAGAATTGTCTTGTCTTTCTCTCCTAACACACTGTCAATCTTTTTCTTCCAAGGTCTTTCACTTGATCTTTTTTCCTCACAGATTTTGCTTTTTCTTTCAGCTGCCCAAAGTTTTCTGCCTCATTGCGGTGCTCGTAGGTTCCTTTAATCTCAGCTCTTCTTTTTCTGCCCTAAAACCTCAGGGAACCTGTCTCTGCTTCCCACTGCTGCTCTGTTTTGCCTCCGTGCCCTCCGTGCACCACTGCTGCAAGGACCCTGAGCTGTCCCCTGACATCCCGTCACTCTGGTGCCAGTGAGCATCTTGGAAACTTTCTGCGACCACTTTTTCTGGGAGTTGGATGAGTGTGTGTGTGTGTGTATATATATATATAAAAATTTCATGTACTCAGCGCTGTAGCTAAGCTAGGCACAGCCTGACATAAAAGTAAAGGAGTCACATGAAAATATTAAAATCTTGGAGCACATTTAAAAGTTTTGGACACATAAGGGTCACAATCTGAGGCGTTTTTCATTCTGTGTTGTAATGAATACGTATGTGATGGTAACAATACACCGATTTTGATTTCAAAAAATTTTAATATTTCAATTACTACCAAAAAGCAAGGTCTGCCACCCAATCCATGGTAAATGTTGTAGAACATTTTTATAAGGTTTCCTGGCTAAGGCAAAAGTCTATTTTGAAGTTATTAAATTTTTATAATGAGCTACCTTTCTGAGCTCACTGATAAAAGTATAATATTCTGTGACTCGCTATAATAATTCAGTGAAATTAACCAGGTAAGTGGTCAATGAAGCAAATTATTAAAAAGCAGAGGATTGAAAAATGAAGATTAAGAAGGGATAAAATTGCATTTTCTATTACTGTACATTTTATAGGTCACAATTAAAGCCCACTGCGTAAAGAGTAAAAAAACGCTTTTAGAATGTGCAAAAGTATGTAGGGGTACTTGCATTTTTGCCCACTGTATCAAAACTATCCCTGTGTTGCTAACTTCATTCAGTGTATGTAATCAGAGTTAAAAAATCTTATATTAATCTCTTCTTCCATTGCTATGAAATAGATGTTCAGCTGTATTCATTAGTGACTTCAATCTTTATATTTCTGATAAGCACTTTTATTTTAAATTAAGTATACAAATTGTCAAAACTGAACGTACATTAGCTAGAACACCTGCTCATTTTTCATGCTCATATGTAAAGGGGATTACAAGGTTTGAAACATTTGCAAAGAGAATCTGCAAACCAGGAAAAAAGTGAATAAATTATGGAAATGGTCTTAAGGAGCTGCTCTAGCTTTCCTGCCTTTTCACTGTTTTTTGCTAAACATCCTTAGCTGGATTATACAGGCAACGTAGGGTATAAGAATGACCAGCATGCTTGAGGACTGAACACTTTTTTTTCAATTGCTAATATGAATATTTAGGAAGATTATTTTATTGGCCCACACTATAAGATCTCTTCCTTCTTACTGAGCACTGAGGGATGATCATTGTAAAAGTACTTGGTGGTTTGGGAGAGTTGGCATCCTATTATTTTGTTCAGTGGGACAGGGTCATCTTGAAATCAGGAGGCTGCAGAATACGCTGACGGCTATGTCTAATTTCCACACCACTTATGTAATGGATTATTTCAGGAACATGTCATGGCTACCTCGTGGCCTTTTTTCCTCCTGACCCTGGGAGTCTGAATATGCTCTGGGCATGTACCTGGTGACTTGAAGGGTCCCACAGTTCAGGTGGACATTGTAGCGTGCATTTCCATAACATACGTCTTAAGTCTGGATTATTTTGAACATACTAAAAGGTCCTTTTGCATTAGTACCTTCTGTTGCAACGTGGTTTAACACCACTTATGTTGCCTTTTCCTGGCCTTACTGCAATTGAATCTATTCCCGATGCTCTTGAGCTTTGAGTGTGAGAATAGCATCAATCTGTTTCTTCCAAAGTGGATGGACATCTTCATAGAAAATCTACCAATATGCTTGGCACTAATTTGCAGCTTTGGTTATCCCAACAGAAATGCTTGAATGTTAGATGTAATCTATTGCGATCAGTTTCTATTTGACAGGCTTCTGTCTCTGGGAGTGCTAATTCATTATCTTGTGCATGAAGTAAGCATTTAGTTAGGTTCATGGGCCATATTAAGGCATTTTAAGGCCATATTCAGCCCTCATATTTTGCACAGACAGAATATTTGAAGAAGCAATGGGGACATGCCCCCCCTCACAAAAAAAAAAAAAACCCAAAACAAAACCACCCCAAGCAACCCCCAAACTCTTTGCAGCATTGATTTGTTACCAAGTAATGATGGGTGTGCTTGTGTGAATGGAGCAGCTACTAAAGGGAAGGAAGAGACTCAGGGTTAGAGATCCTGCCGGGGGCATGTGTTTGGAAGCCAGCAGGAGCTGTAACCTGACAGGCCTGAGCTATTTTCTTTGTGAACTAGCTGCTCTTAAATATTATTAATTGCCACCCAGAAAACCCCTTTTGGCTTCGCGGTGCTGATGGTGATAAGCAGCAGCTCAGAGACCCTCAGATGTGAATTGCTGTCTCTTGTTGGCTGTGCTGCATGGCTGACCTTGCTCAGAGATGCTGGTAAAGCCTTCGTTTTCATCATCTTTGCATATTGCCTCCTTGCATTGATACGTATATCTGGATCTTTGCTTTCATCCTATAGCTAGAATATTTTTGACTTTGTGTACTTGGGACCAAGAGTTGTTTTTAGCTCTATGCATGAATTAATGGCCTGGATTTTATCAGTGCCAGACTTCCTCAATTCCTACTGGTGTCACTGGAAATAATTTAAGCTTAACACTGCTGAATTTCAATCCATTAATTTTAGATATGTAAACAATTGTCCTCAGGCAGTTGGGTGTAAATGTAATGGCTTGAGTTTTGCAACACTAGTTCTATAACCAATTAAGGACAATTACTCAATAATTTTGGAGTTATTAATTTCTTTTAACTAATATTTACCAATATTTCAACACTGTGGGTATTACACTGGAGTGTTTGAAAGTCTCAGTGTATTCAGTTTTCATAATGAAGTATGATTTTTGTGGTTACCTTTAATATCCCAACTTAGGGACCTCAATTGAATCTAATTCTGTTTCGATTGAAAATAAGATATTCCACAGACTGAAACTGTAGATCAGGGCTCATTACTAAAGCAGCTCATTATTTTTAATGAGCAACTTCATTATATCTGATTCTGCAGAGAAAAAGAGATAATTCTGTCGATGCAGAGAAGCTTGTTAAACTTTGGTAGCCAGCAGCGTATGACTAACAGTCTGAATTGGGCAACAAAGATTAGCAGGGTTAAAGAAACTACCTCATAGGATTCTAGCCTATCCCCACAGGTGAGTTATAATAGTCAGTCTGCCAAATAATTTTCTATTTCTTTTCTGTTGGTTTGAACTTTGTTAGGCTGGGATAGTTGTATATCACCTTTGAAGGGGTCTGTTTTAAAAAAGGAATTGCAAGGAAAATTCACAGTAACATGTAATTTTCAGGGAAGTTCCACTCTAAAGAAGGTGCTAACAATATCTTTCTGACAATTGGAGTGCCTACTGGGAGTGTTACAATATGTGTACTGTTCCCTAATGCAGCGTCTTGTGTTTGGTCTCTGAATTAGCTTACAAATGTGTAAAATCATGTTACCTCACAACTATCTGGGGAGGGTACAAATTAGCAAATGTATCTCAGGTAAACCTACTGTTAATACAGCACGATGCAGATATTTGTGTGCCTCCTGACAGGGAGCTCCGTACTGCTCTGCTCCACTGAATCTGCTGGGGATCCACTGTGAGGGCACAGGAGCTTTGTCCTCTGTGCTGAGAGGAAGAGTCTGTGGCTCTGCAGGTCTGCTCCTGGATTTCCATTAATGCATTGTTAAAAAGGAACAGGTATTATTAAGCAGTGAGGAGATAACCTAAAATGGTCTTAACTATAAATCTGATCAACCTTTTTGTCATCTTAGACACACAAGGTATTTGGTGAAAAATGTGAAAGTTGAACTAAATTTATGAGGGACTTCTAGCTTATTTGTTAGTGTTTGGGGTTATAAAATTGATGTAGCGTCTATGGCTTTCGTCTTCCAGCGCTGTGGATATGGGTAGTTGTCCAGAATGTGGAGAGTTCAGCATCAGTTTGCTCCCCTTTCTGCCCAGAGTGGAGCCAGCACCAGCCCAGACCTGCTGATACTGGATGGCTGGGCTTGCCTTTGTGCTTTCACACCCGTACTTAAAGAAGTATTTGAAGACCTGGGTGATAAAAGTAAAAATTCTGCAAACTGAATTTTTGTCAAGTTTTTAATTTGGGCCAATCTGAGCACTGGGTAACTGGAGGAAATTAAGATGGATGTTCTCTTCTTATGCTATGTATATTTGCTGACCCAGTGGTGGTAACATAAAGTATTTCTGAGAAACAATTGAATTGTGAATGAAACTAAGACCCCGAAGCAGGTGTAGTGCATACACTTCAGTACAGTTACTTTGGCAAAGTTACAAGCAACCAAGAGCAGGGCTTTGTAAGAAGATGTGCCTTAGCAGGCAATCCTCTCAGCCGCCCTGTCTGTTATCTTTTTAGTGATTCTGATTCCGCAGAAAAGATGGCTTGGTCATTACACACTCAGATGGGTGTCTGATTCAAAACTCAGTCCAGTGTTTAGGAAAAAAAAAAGTATATTTAAGGAACTGGGACAACTCCAATAACAGATGATGCAGAATTGGCCTGGTAAGACCAGAACAGCTGCCTTTATGCAGGAAAAAAAAAAATCAATTATGACCGGAGGCTTTTAATTCCAAAAAGAGGAAGAAAACATAGATGTGAACAGGAAAAGAAGTTAAACTCTACTTTTATAAAAAAATTTCAAACTGACAATTCTTGATGAAAGTTTCCACAGAAGAAGGTAGGAAGCAAGCAGGAATTTTGGAATAATTAATCATTTTATTATCTACAGATTGTATTGGGAGGGGTGGGGGTGGGAAAGAGCCAC
>NW_010102704.1:39891-96094 GCF_000699245.1 Pterocles gutturalis
AGATTCAAGAAAGCAAGCAATATCCCTCTGGAGAACAAAAGGACTAAGGAAATTGTGTCCAAGGTAGTCCATATATTCAGTCTCTGCAAAGACTCTGGAGTAATTCTAAAGCTATCAATATGTAAGCAGACAGGGAATGACAAGGTGGTAAAAAAAAAAAAAAAAATTGACAGTGGTGGTTCAAGAAGGTGGCATATCAGCCCTGTGTAACTGCCTTTGCATTTAAGGTGGAAGCAGTATGTGATATATCAACTTCAGTAGTCTCCTATTGGCAATGCCATTAGTTGACTTGGCAGATATGATCTAGATGAAATCACGGTAAGAAGATCTCAGAAGAGTGTGAAGAACTGCTATAGTAGTGTTTGCCAATTGAGAGTTTTGGTCCCTCAGGGATTTCTGGATCTAGCTGTATTCAGTATTTTCATAGGAAGTGGGCTGGTGGAATAGAGCTGCAGTTAGTAAATTTGTAGGTAGTACTTGATTCACTTATGTTGGAGGAATCTCCTGAGAAGCCAGAGAGAATATAAAATAACCTTGATAAAATAGTGACACAGTCTAAAATCAACAAGATGGGAAACACAGTAAACACAATTGTATACTATATCTGGAAAGGTGAAGTTAAATGTAGAAATACAAGATGGGGAGAACTTGCTAGGTGGCAATACGGTGGAAATTTATTTGGGTGTTATCAGAAAACAATTATGCCATGAACTATTTGATTCAAAAAAATGAGACTGGATGCTGGTCAAGCTCTTATTAATATATGGCTAATATGTGGGTAGAGGTTTTGTATACTCTTCAATGAAACAGGCATAAAGATTTGTGCTCCCCCTTCTCTTTTCTTTTTACATGTCATTTTAAGTTACTGGAATCAGTAATTGAAACAAAAACAGAAAATAGAGAGCTTTTCTTATTGCTGTGAGTGGACTGTTTTTAAAACATCTGACTCATCCCCCTACTTATGTGGGTGATAAAGCCGAATACGAAGCATTTCTTGTGCACTACATTTAATATTCTATTTTCCCCATTTCAAGGATGTTTTCTGTTGCACAGGTGTTAATATAGCGTGTATTAACATACCAAATTAGAGTTGATCTTGCAGTGCAGATAATTACAACATTGAAACCACTGTGTTATGACTTATATGAAGGGCAGTATAACATTTGTCTGAGGTATTGAGTGCTCCTTCAACGTTGAGCTTAAGTCCCATCTAATCTAACAAAATCCTGCTTTGATGTCACTGAAGATGATATAATTATCATTGTAATTATTATTTTTTCTTTCCATCTGCAACTTTAGATGTCAGTTAAGACTCTGAAGTGCTTTGAGATCTCATTGATTTTAACAACAGAATGACATTGGCTGCACTGTCTCAAATCAGTTTTGTGATTTGGTTTCTGTGACTGGAATTAATATCACTGACCACTGGTAACAGTGTTCGTATTTTGCGTGCATTAAAATTTTATGCAAATCCCTCAAAGCAGGTGAAGACCAACAGGAGAACTACAGGAGTATGTTTTTACGTAAAAGAGAATCAGATTTGCTTCCTATCACACAGGTACACTTTCACTTTCTTTGAACTTCAAATACTATCTTTTAAGCTCATGATAAAACCTTCCTTCCTGTATATCTGTTCTATTTATTATTTCCTATCCTTATGATATAACAGAGCACTTCTACAACATATAATCCTCTATTTATTTCTTCTCAGTCTAAAGCTGAGTGAACACAATTTCCATTTTGTTAGAAAGATCCTTTCAAATTTTCTTCCAAATCAGAACATGTCAGAACTAGAATTGATCAGGAGTGATGCTGTCTATTCAAGTCAGAAGCAGTTATCAGCAGACTCAAAAGATAACAGTATCTGCAGAACAAAGGCAGCTGATAATGAGCCTGAAATTACATTTAAAAGGTGTACTTCATGCACTGTTTTGATATGCTGTGAGGTGCAGTGAATACACATACTGGCTTTGTAACAACACCCAGTAATGTAAAAGTTCTGATCTCTAGAATTCTTGTTATTTTGGTTTCGCTCCTTGAAAATCAACATATAACCTTGAAAAACTTGGCTCTTGGAATGAACAGACCAATACAGAAGTCTACACAATACAGATACTTCTCAAAACCTATAAATTTGATAAAACAGGCCTGGTAAAAAGCTACTCTTTTCTGTCCATTTTTATTTATATTTGTTTAGATCTGTATGGAAATAGAAGGTGCATGAATCTTGAAGAATGTTATCTGTGATTTTATTTCTTTACCTTACCTCAATGTAATAGTCTTTTGGAGTAGGCTACACTTACGATGTTTCATAAGTGGTAAAACCACCCTTATTTAGAAAAACAACTTCAGTAGTGCTTGTATAAGAAAAAATTCTTACTTCACTTTCAACATCCTTCCCTTTTGTGATGCAAAAATCTTTTTTCCTTGATTCTGGACAAGAGATGAAGGAATGTTTGCTTTATTCAACTTGATTCTATTACTTCAGTACTTATGGACACCCAATCACCAGTTTGATAATTAACTGTTTTGAAATATTTATAGTTAAAGATTGGCACGGAAAGCAATGTATTTCAGAATTAATTCTCAGATTTTAAGAAATAGAGTAAATAAGCCTGTGTACTCCAAGATAATACTGTGCTATTAATGATGCCTACTTGCTAGGGATATTTCCGTGCTACCCTGTAATCTCAGCATGGATGTGCTATAGCAAAGAGATTATGAAATTTGGAAACCAGAGTAGTTACATAGTTGAGAGGGTGTTTATATAGTAATTTAGTGGCAAGAATTAGTTTCTCTCCTGTTCTTTAATTTAGTGTAGGAGCCACAACTATATATACATCAATGAAAATGAATGTCTCCAATGTGACATGCATATAAGAAAAATACAGTTTGAGTAAGAGTGATTGTGTTTTAACTCACTTCAAGGCAGGTCAGTTGAGCTATAGTTGTCTCTAATTAACCTTCTCATAAGCTGCCTGTGTTTTGATTAGAATGGCAATCAGATACCTGAGGCTTCATTTACTTGCCTTCAGAATAATTTAATGAAAAAAAAAAAAATTGGTCTAGTTCTGATAAGCAACAGCCTTTCCAGTTCTCAGCAAATACCCACACCCACCACAACTCTGTGTTTAGAATGTCGAAGTGAAACAATCATGTTATCCAGAATCAGGTATTATGTATAGAGTTTAACTTAATAAATTTAGTTATCACTTTTAAGTTTTAGGTTTTTTTATTTAGTAACTAAGTTTTAATTATTTTTAGTGACCAATCTGCTTGAGAAATATAAAATCATATTGACATTATACGTTTTCTGTTTTGAAACATTTGGATAAATCAGTCCTCAGAAAAATAGAGAATGTGGTTGGATTGATAACAATCTGGGAAGAAGAAAATGTTGTTGTGGGTCCCCTTCCATAATTCTGTTGTCATTTACTTTTTCTGAAGGTACTACCCTTTGGAGTGAGAAATAGAAAAAAATTTCTAATGAGTTTAATGAAATTTCTCAGAAAGGAAGAGCTATAGTTTAGAAAGTGTGGACACAATCTTCTACAAAAATTTTAGAAGGAAGATCTTCATGGGCAATTTGTAGTTTTTGGGAGGTTATTTTCTTGCTTAACTGAAACGGAAATAATTAATAGCTATCTAAGCTCAAAAACAAAAAGCAAAAAACCACACCCACCACCAAACCCTAAAAAAACCCCATACAAAACCCAACCCAAAAAACCAACACCCCCAACTACAAAAACCTCAACGAGAAAGGTCAAACATATTCTTTTTAATGTAATATCTGGTATACAGCAAGGTGTATAGAAAAAGCAGATACAATTACTATAGCAAATCTTAAAGGACCAACTTTGCACTTGTTTGCACATTGTACGTGTTTTTGTCAGTGGAGTTAATGTGAGAGCTACAAGAGTTCAGGCTGCTGAAGTGGGACTCATGGAATGAATTGGTGTTATTGCAAATGTTTTTCTAGTGTGGTTTAAATTAATTCTGAAAATTCAGTCGGGAAGTTCTTACAAAAAAATTAATAGGATTGTGTGACCTGTGATTTAATAATAAATTGCAGAAACAACATGTCTTCATTTGTCTTTTGCAGGTCTGTGGTATGATTCATTCTCCCGGAGTCAGAAAGGGCTAATGGACATTGTGTATTAAAATTGTACAATACATGCATTTTATTCATATTACTAGTCTGGAGATGTGGTGCTTCATATTCAGTATCCTGTATACATATATATTGCATACGTAAGTGTTTGTGCAAGAGCATTAACAACATTTGTACTTACCTGATTGCTAGCTGTTGCATGACAGATGTAGCACTGGGGATATTTAACTTGAAGTTTTTGCTGACAATTTGTGCGTGACTACGTAAATGATTTTTAGCGTTTGTTTTCAGATATAAGTGGACCCTTCATCATGATTGTAATGTTAATAGGTATTAGTTTTTAAATGTGGTGGAAAGGGGTCGGTTCAGCGCAGTCGTGATGTACATACTGAAATTGTATGAAAGGCAGTAATCTGTGTGGTCTATGAATACTGCTACTTTGTTTTGAATGTTCTGAATATTTCAAACATGTATGGGTGTTTAAATCAAAGAATCATAATAAAAAGACAACTGATAGGCTTAGTTGAATGTTCAGAGTTAAAGGGGGGTGGAAATGTCAATTTCTGGTTAATGAAATAAATTGGTTCCTGTTGAATGATATCAGAAGGCTCCTCTTCTAATTTGTTGCAAATAACCTATAACGTTTTTAAAACATGGACTTGATTATAAAAGAAATGGATTGGTATTTGACTTTCAAATGCATAGTCTGTCAAACTATCAAATGAATATTAAGTAAAATGAAGCTTCATACTTTGAAAATTCTTCTATATGCAAAAATCTGAGTTATACAACCACGACTCTTAAAATGAACTGAACAATTTATGTTAAATGCAAAGTATGTAAAAGATGTGTTTAACTATCACTAGTAAACTTCAGTGACAATGTTATACATAATGCAGCTGATCTACTTGAAAAATTCAATTAAAATTTGGGAAAGGCATGTTGTCCTTGGCCCTAGCCTAGTTACTCAGTTTGTCTTGCATGTCTTGACAATTTTAGGATGGTGCTTTGGTAACAGGATACTACTGTGCTCTTGTTTGAAATGTTTGCTTCAGTTTTTCTTTCTTTTTGTAGTGATATTTGTCACAAAATGTTGATATAGTTTGCTGACAAAAAGGAAGACTTGGGTATTCCATAATATGTATATTAAAAATTAATGACAAAATGCTGTTTCTAGTGATAGTGAAGTCAATGAACTAGAGAATTCCCAAGAACCTTAGAGAATATTCAGGCTCAGTAAATGCTAGCTTGTGTACTATTATTCTCTGAATAGAACTCAAGGGGTGCTAAGTAAATGCTGTAAGTGAGATGATAGGAGTCATGAAAATAAGTGTGCAAATCAGGTGCGTTTTTGAGGAAGACAGTCACATCATAGTTAAGAAAAAAATGGACTTTCTGACCAGGATTGTTGCAAAAAAGAAGCACGCTACTTTTGCAGGTGTGCTGTTTCCTGCTTCTCAGGGAAAAAAAAAAATGTTAGCTGAGTAGTGTGAAGGGGATTTTTTTTCCTTAAATTTGTATGTTTTAAAGGTGGTTTACATTAAGAAACAATCTAGTAAGTAATTTTAAAAATCCTAAGGAATAGAAGCTAAAGCAAAGATTGAGTAAAGGCAAAGTTTTCTTAAAGCAGGTTTTGAAAATAAGTGCTACCATACCAAACGTGTTATTCTGAACTTCAGCAATTCAGGTTGTCATGGAGAAGCCTGAATTAATGAGCTGGCTCATGACTGGCAGTAGGACAAACTTCAAGGAAGAAAAAGTCAAAATTTGTGGTTAAGTTAGTAGTGATTTTGTACTACGCTGTGCCAAGTAGGATGGTGTACTGAAACACAACCAGTGCAGGGGCTTTTGCAGACAGAAACAATGATTAAAAAATAGGTGTGCAAGTGACATCTGGCCGTGGAGATCCAGAGGAAAAGAGAGCTAATCATGAATGGATTAGAGTTTCTTAATGTAGTCTATGGATTACTGCAGCTGTAAATATTCTTTGTGAAAGAGCCATGCTGCCAGGGTCTCTGTGATGAATAGCCGCCCTTGGAACTCTCCTCTGGGAAGTATTTAGACACTGAAGTTAGAAATAGCATAAATAGACCACACTCCCTCGATAACTTGTCCTGGCTTCACATACTGAGTTTTTTATTGTTTTGTTTTTTCAATAGGGAAAATCTAGAAGAGTCCAAATAACCTTCAGTCTTGCAGTATCCTATACTTACAGCTTCTTTTTGACTCAAGTCTCGTAGCAGATTTGAAGAAGGATGCCGTGGGGTCACAGAATATCATGGTTTTGGTGGCTCCTTCACCAGAGATACACCAAGAACAACCTGGCATGTTAATTTTTTGGTTTCCTCTCCCAAAACTAACTTCTTATAAATGTTTTTATACAGAATTAAGTGCCAGAGTTGAGAAGTTTCTAGATTGTTTTAATGAACTATATTGGGTAATACCATGCATTTAGGAATTGCCTAGATTCCTATGGACTCTTGGATAATCTCTAGGTATATCCCAGGTAGATAGCAGTAGGCATCACTTGAATTTAAGTAATATCCATTTGCTCAAAGCAGTAACTTCTTAGAGTTTGTGACAGCAGATAGCTGAAGATTTATCTTTCTCTGCAGAAACTGTGGTACATAAAAATCAAAAATTGTTTTAAACAATATATGGGGATCAATAAAAATGTATGTATATCAGCTGCATGTTTATATTTTTATTATCAATGTAACTTCATTTCTTGAAAAATTACTAGAAAAATAATATATAATAGAATAATAAGGGAAATATTAAATGGGTTTGTACTTGGCACGTGGTACAGGTGATTTATGGAACTAATATCCATTAAGTTCTCAGACGTCATTGATGGCTTTAAAAAACCAAAGTAAGTGCTAAGACTATTCTAAGCTTTTCATGTTTAGAGATTAGAAAATTATTCTGCCTTGCTTTTGATAAAAGCCTTGCTATAGTTCTACCCGTTTCCTATTTTTGTCTTTATATACTTTCAGACTTTTGGTGTTCTCACTTGCAATGGGTTACCTTTAACCATAGTAGTTAAAGCAGTGTGACTTTTTTTGCAAATTATACTAAAACTGTCTATAGTTCTAAATTCACAACGAAAACATGGCAAAAGCTCGACAATAAAGTTCTTGGTTTCTGGCCAACCCTCTGCTGATATTGTGGCAATGGCTTAATATTTATTTTCCACAGTAAGTCCTGATCCAGAGAAGCCATTAAGAGTGTGTGTAATATTAAGTGAGTAGTCCCATTGATTTAAATGAAGCTATCTTAAAGTGTAGGCATTTAACTACTCCTTGTGCTGGGACTGGTTCAGGGAATCTAAACACATATCAGCAAAAGCTACTCATGAATCTGTTATGTGAGCAGTAATTAGTGCCCTCTCAACTGATAGGTGATGAAATGATGGAAAAACCCCAAATCTATTCCCATGTGGATTTTAGTATTTCTGAAACTTCCCTAACATCTATAGCAACATCCCCCATCTTTAATACTGCCCTGTTCCGTGGAGCACCTTGAAATCTGATTGCAAGATTGTGTTGCAATGGGAATGCACATATAGCTGAAAAGTTGCGTTGTGTTGCCTGTGTTATGCCTGTGTGATTTAATTGATGTACTGCAGCCTGTCAGCTGAGCTTGTAACTCTCAAGTTCTTATTTTTCTTCCCTTGTATGATTGGTTCATGCTATGTATGTGATTTCAGCTTCTGCTCCCTTTTCACAGCATTGAATGCCTCTTTTGCTACCCTGTCTTTTTAAGTTTGGTGCCTGTGGTCATTTTTCTCCTGTATGTGCTTTGCCATCTTATCATACTCATACTTTTGTTCACCAGCATAATTATAAATAAAGATCTGCCTGTGTTTTCCATTTTAGCCATTTTAAAACTTTGTATCTTTAGTACAAAAACTTTGTACACACTGAAATTTAATAATGAGAATTGCCTATAGGACTGAAAAATATTCTAAAAAAAATCAAACAAGACAAAGCCTTGAAGTACTACATCTGTCCTGAATTTTCAAAATAGGGATACATCAGCTTCTGAAAGTCTAAACTGAGGGATGTTTCTCTACTGAGAAACAGTACCTGTCTTGGAGCATCTAAAAGCACTGAAACTACTGTCCTAGTTTACACAACACAGCCACTTGCTCACCCTCCCCTCTCCTGGGGATGGGGGAGGGAATTAAAGGGGTAAAGGGAGAAGAGAGTTGTGGGTTAAGATAAGAACAGTTATTAACTCCAATAATATTGGAAATAATAATGATGATAATAGTAATACATACAAATGAGTGATACACAGTGATACTGCTCACCACAAGATGGCTAAGGCTTAGCCTGTTTCTGGCTAATGATCCTGGAGCAGGGAGAGTCCCAACACCACAATCCCAGAACAGAGATAAGAATCTGTGAGACTGAGACATTATCCTAAGAGATGGATGACCCGGAAGGAGACAACCTGGAGCAAGAGAGCGCTTCTGCACTGAATTGCATCTATATACTGGGCATGACATGCATGATATGGAATATACCATTGGCCAATTTCGGTCTCAATCCTAAACCCAAGGTCAAATCCTAGGCTAGTAATTGAGGCTGTGCTCCCTCCCAGCTTCTCCTCCACCTACAGACACTGACTGGCACAGCAGAGAAGCTGAAAAGTGCTTGATGTCCTGGCAGTAACTATAACCATCAGTACGTGATTAGCCTTCTCCTCAGCACAAATCCAAACACAGCCTCACACTAGCTACTGTGAAGAAAGTTAACTCTGTCCAAGCTGAAACCAGGCCAACTACTAGTAAATTATCACTTGCGGAAACATGAGTGGCAGAATTTGATTAGCTAATCTGCCTTTTAAATTGATTGCTGTAGCATTTTTGTTGCTATTCATTGCAATTTTTTGTCATGTAACTTTCAGAATATGTATGATCTTTAAGAGGGAATGGCATGTTACAGTCAATATTGCAATTCAAGTTTGAGAAGAGATTATTTAACCAGTCCAGCTTACCTCGTAGAAAGTGACGTTTACTTTTGATATCTGTAAGAAATTAGGTAACTGATAATGATCAGGCTGGCAAGTAGATACTGGGATTTGAATGTATATATACACACATGCATAATATATACATACATATACATATTTTAAATGCATGTAACTATCACTAAATACTGAACTGGATATGATTGTTTGTCTTTTCCTTTGGGGAAAATAATTATAGTAGTTGTAGTGTTAACAAGATACGTGTCTTTGTCAGTTTTTATTTATTCCTGCAGAACTCATTAAAATTAGATTTCTAGCCTGACTAGGGTGTTCCATTTTGGTAAAATACTTAGAGGAAAAAAAATAGCTGAACTACTCTAATGATACACTGTGTCCTGCTATCCATGTTCCTGTTTGGTTCCCTGGGTTGCAAACATTTTAGGCCAGTGGCTATCATTATCTGCTTTTACAATGCCTGAAACAATACAACATGGTTCTCAAAAATAATTATAGGTAAAATAATAATCACTTTGTAACTCAAACTCATGACTCTTTGTGGGTCTGTCATTTCAAACTTGCATCTGTTTGTTTCTCATCTGTATTTTTGTTTTGGCATTAGGACTAGTATCGGTGTTCCTGCTGTAAGGATCAAAATGAGAGTCCTCCTCCTGAAGTAATTGAAGAGCATCAGATTAAATTAAAAATGAGGTTTTCCCAGTACACATTACATGTTTTGCTTTTGTCTTGGAGTAATTTATAAAACCTACTATTTAGGACATATTGCTAATTAGACTTCTTGCTGGCTCAGTCTTTTCAAGCCTACCTACCCTAACCTGTGATCGCTTTGGGCAGGCAAGGTACCTGCTTCCTCCCTCCCACCAGCATCACCCTGTGTGCAGCAAAGAGGTCTCCTTGGCTGAGAACAGGCCCCTGCTTGGAGGAGGAGAAAAAAAAAAAAAAAAAAAAGAAAAAAAAAAAGAAAGAGATGAGAGGCTCCTTCCTATTGGGAATGATCAGGACTGACCTTCAGCCTTGGTTGATCCTTGGAGAGGTGCAGAAGAGCAGTTACTGACACCCACACAGTTGATCCCTGATCAGAGATGTGGGCAGTTATGAGCTGCTGCCGCCCTTAAGACGTTGAGCTAATCTAGCAAGTGCATCATCTTATTCTTCTCTGCCTCCCAAAGTAGGATGGATTTTTATCAAGTATATGGACAGTCCTTCTGAGTGCCTTTGGAAGAGAGAAAAGAAATGGATATTTCTTTTTCTCTCAGAGCTGAGCTAGCTATCAGTAGGGAGGTGTGTGAGCAATAGCAGGGAAGGTTCACTCCAATGGCTATATTTTGTTTTTTACTTTCCCTTTGAGGTTCTTATAGCACTCCATCACCCTTTCAAATTTAGCGTGACATTCCCTGAGGTAATATCTGTGTCCCTGTATGTAACTTACCTGTTAAGCTGTGAAATTAGGGTACATCTCAGCTGCCTCTAAGGTAGTTAGATCTGGTTGTGGCTTTAGAAGATGAAACTTAATAAAGGTAAACTTAATAAAATACCCCATTTTCAACAGGCTAGGGTGTAGACTTCCTAGGACCTTCTCTCAGCTGCTCAGTGGTGCTGGAGACGTGGGAGTTAGCTGTTCTGGTGAGAGCTGGGCTGTTCCAGGAAGATGAAGAAACTGTCAAGAAGGAGGGGATGGATGGAGAGAACTGGAAATTCAGACTTACAGCTCTAGTGCTGCATACTTTCAGTAAAATACCTCATTTTCAACAGGCTAGGGTGTAGACTTCTCTCAGCTGCTCAGTGGTGCTGGAGACGTGGGAGTTAGCTGTTCTGGTGAGAGCTGGGCTGTTCCAGGAAGATGAAGAAACTGTCAAGAAGGAGGGGATGGATGGAGAGAACTGGAAATTCAGACTTACAGCTCTAGTGCTGCATACTTTCAGATAAACACTAAGCTTCTCTGTGGCACCCCATGACCCCAGGAAGGAGGAGCACCCTTCTGCCTGGTACTCTGGCACAGATAGAGTGGGCAGCTGAGCTGTGCTCGTTCTGCTGCCCTCAGCAATCCATAGTCCCAGGCATCTGCCCAATTTGAGCATGGAGACAACTCTGAATGTAATTTAGAAACAGAAACAAAAACACCCAATAACAACAAAAAAGGATCATATAAAGTATAAATTTAAAAAATTAAGTTTTTTGAGTCCTGAGTAAATTAAAAGGTATTACGAAGAGATTCTTCAGTGGAGAAACCTTTAGTTCATGTGTATGTAATATATTGTAAGGATGGGCAACAAAAACCCCCAAAGCCTGAACCCTTTCTCAGACAAGAGTAGCAGTAATTAGCGTTGTTGCACTTGTATCCTGACACTAACATACCGGCTGTTTTATTTGCTCTGTGATATGTAATGAATATTCTATTTGGATTATAAAGCAACATGATGAATGAATTGGGCTGTATCGATTGAACTTCTGTACCAGTCAGTAATCATTTTGTTTCTCAAGCTTTTATGCACTCAAAGTGGGAATTAAAAAATGGTTTAATTAAAATGTGGGGAAGTATTCCCTTCAGTAAGCATCTGCTAACAATGAAGGCCTTAAAGCAGTAAGGCCCTATGACTTGTCAAAGGAAGTGGAAAGTCATGAAAGATGGTGTTTGTTTCTTAATCGGACTCAAATAATAATCTGTTTTACTTTTTTTAAAAAAAATTTCCTCTTTTAATTATAATGGCATTCATTTATGCAACCTACTATTTTTCAATAGTTGGCCATTTTTTTAAAGATTTGAAGTTAAATTGTTAGTGTTTAAATTTAAAAAAAAATATATTGTGAACATCTAGTAAGAGAGAATTGAGGAAATAAGTTCAAAAGTAAAAATCCTTTTTTTATGAGCAACCTCCATAACCAGCCTGTATCTAATGTTCCTGTTTCTTCTACAAGTTAAAAACCAAATCAAAACACAGCTGAATCCTTTAGAAATTAATTGTACGTCCCTAACAATATGTCCTTTCTAGTATTTTTTCTTAAAGTTGGCTTTTCCATAGATCTGTTGAATAACAAAAACATGTTTCTGTTGAACTTAATTCCAACAGAGAGTGTTCATTATAGAGCTGAAATAATTTGGTGGTTTTAGTTTTGTATGGTCTGCTGATTTTCTGTATCCTAGCAAACAGGAAAAGCCTTCTCTTGTGGATGCTAATACCACGCACGTGGAGGGACACTGCATTTGTCCTGTACATGATCATCGATCTCTGCAGCACCTGTGATTCAAATCCAGGATTCAAAGCTTTTATTTTGGAGTCAACGTATTTTAAAATACATTAACTTGGAGCTGATGAAAATATCAGCAGTGAAATTTAGTCTGCCATGGGAGACCTCACCTCTGTAGCATTCTGGGTCTTCTGAAGGCATTTTGTTAGAGGTGAAAGTTAGTCTAATAGAGGAAGAGCACTGAAATACAGCAGCTGAATTTTGGTGTGGAAAACTCACCTAATGACAAAAATGAGTAGCAGGTTGTTCACTTTTCTCCATTATAGAATTCAGAAAAAGCTATTTAATACCCCCATTCTGCTTTTGTTGAAATGACGTTGGCTTTCCGTGCTTTGAATTCGTTTTGGTCTGTGATAGCACTGGTGAGTTTTCTTTTAAAAGAAACACGAACACAAAACCCCCACAAAAAAACCCACTCTCAAGTTGGGTTGGAAGTGATTTCACGAAAAACAATAAATTCAGAACTATATGACTGAAATATGTTTTTCTCTAGGTTATAAGCTAGCTGAGGACAGTAGGTGGGAATGAAGACTCAAGGCAGAGCACAACGGGAGCAGAGGTTCAGCTGGGAGCGGCCAGAAGTTGTTTTGTGTTGTGCGTTTTGGGGCCACCTCCTGCAGCTCCTGCTCCCAGGAGGTCTCAGCACTGTTGGCACTGCAGCAGGCTAACGAGGCAGGGCTGCAGCTCGGGTACAAGGAAAGGAGAAAACCAGCAGGCTTTTAAGAAAGATTAAATCAAGAAGATTAGGTCTGTTTTACTCCAGAATGATACTTGTTTGGCATGTTCTGGATGCTGGAGGGATGGTTGGAAAAAAAGGAGAGAGGGACATGTGCTCAAGTAATGAAATTTAAGATTAAGCCATAGTGATTTTTGGTGGGCTTTGTTGAACACCCTGGGAAAGGGATGCAAGGATGGCAGAGTATGTTACCTAGCAACTGCTGGAAGGTGATTTAACTCTTTCTCTCCAATAAACTGAGTGTAGAAGCTGAATTTCTACAGAGAAAAGATTGGGAAGGTTTCTGCTATTTGGAGTGTAATATTTTATAGAGACTGGAATTAAGATGTTACTAGATAAAATAGCCCTGAAATATTGTATTTCATATTTAAATTACCATAACTATTTTAGGGTTAGGAGGTTGTTTATGATTGCTTCATCTATCACCATCTGCATTTCTGTGGTGTGAATTTCTGTAACATGCATGCAATGTCAATCCTTTACTGACCACCTGCACATGTGAATCAGCTGAAGATCAGAGACTTTTTTGCTACAAATGAAAAGTATAGAATGCACCAGCTCTATATTGTAGATCAGACTCCCAGCAGAGTCAGGGATTCTCCAGTAAAGAACAATTGTTTCTCCAGTTAACGCAGTTAAAGTGCCTAAACCAGCTGAGGATGTAGCTGGCATTGGATAATATGGTGTTACTGGGTAACAGAACTGTAGTTGGGATGAAAACTCCCTTTAGATGCTATGGTTTTAACAGGTTGCTAAGTGAGATTGTGTGAAATGTGTGGAAAGACAGAGGGTGTTTAGAGGGCAGTAGAGGATAATAGATCAGACTCAATTATGAGTATTGTAAGCCAAAGTAAAGACAAGTTGATTTAAATTGCCACTAGTCTTGTTTTTGTTACTTAACCTGCAGAGCAATCAATACCTTTGTTAGGGTGCTTGTGATTATCTGATATTTTTTAGGTATTCTAGAGGAACACTAAATGGGCCTTTTGTGGCAGTTAAGTAGAAACGTTGTTAACAGTGTTACTTAGTGTTTGTTCAATTTTCTCAAACTGAGATGTCCTTCAGGTAGCTGTTATTGCTTATTAACATTATGATGATAAAATCACTTGGAGATTTTTGTATTACGTAAATATATCAGAATACTACTGTTGTTATGATTTTCCTAAAAAATTGCTACATTTTTTTAATTGCATAGAACTTATCTGCAAAGAGGCACCAGAAAGGACAGTCCATTGATTCCCCTGTCAGCAACGGGGGAAGGAGTTCCTCCGTCTGGTGGGTAGATAGGTATATATTCTTACATATTTATGTATAAAGGTGAAATACGAGAGTGTTGTACACAAATGAACATATAATAATTTTTCCTAGTAGCATTTCCACATTACTCTTATCAGCTGCAAGTTTATAGTGTAGAGTTTCAGGCAGTGTGTCTGAATAGTCTGCTACTAGTAGGCAGTTATTAGAGTTGTGGGTTTGTGAGCCTTTTCATGTTCTCATGAAAACTGAGATGCGGAAAATTAAATTATTTCTCTTGGGTATTTTTTTTTGTTTGCTTGCCTTTTTTAAGCTTGTTCAACCTCATAGTTTTCTCACATCTACTAGGTGAGCAGGGATTTAATAATAGTAGAATTTATTATGCAAAAGCAAAGATTAGCTGAAAACAGGGATGAAAACTCCAAAGAATACCAGGAATATGATGAAGTAATGGTTGTATGGATAACTTTAAATTATATCAACAGACTGTAATGTTGTTGCTGTGTGCATAGCTGAATATTGACTTTTGATTTTGATTGTGTGAGCTAATATTTTGTTACACGTTCTCATGAAAAAAATAATGGAAAATCTAACTTCTGGTTTGTCAAGCATTATTCATGGTTTACATAACAGCTTAGGACTCTTGTACAAGAATATTTTTCCTTTTTTGCGTTATTAGTCATGATTCTGTCCGACCTGGCTGTCTCAGTACTGAAGCAGAGTAAAAGTGTTTATCTGAAACCTCAATTATAGTTTACTGTGTCTGTTATGGAGGTAGTCCAGTCTTTCATCTTGGCACAGGTTCTTTCAGGTGAGATGAAAAAGTTCTGAGAGAGAATAAAAGCAAAGAGAACTTTGTGTTCATTTTGTGTTTGCTGTAGCTGAGGATGACAAGGAAATTCTGGGGTGGTCACTGAGATAATTGCTTCTGTTTTTCATTTTAATTTTGAACATAAATATAAAGCTTTGCAATATGTAATTTTCTTTGCATCATAGTATTAATAGCGAGCTGCTTTCAAGAAAGGTATGCCTGTGAAGGGGTAGTCATGGTAGCTCTACAGGGGTTACGAAATCTCAAAGCTAGAAGACTGTAGGAGCTGTAGAAATCTAACCAGTTCACCTCCAGTTATATTGTGCAAGCCCTACAGAAACGTAAGCCTAACAGAGTTGGCAATGGTTTTATCTGAAACGTGGTGTAATAAACCATCTTATCCACGTTTATGGCCATCTGTAATTCCAGTAGTGGGAAAGGGACACATCTGAAAGGTAGAGAAGTTGGGGTGCTGGCCATAACATGTCCACTTTCAAACTGTATTTCTCCAAAAATGTTAATTCTTCTGAGCAATTTGACTGTGGAAAAAATACCCCTTTGAGGAGAACCGTGGTGCCATCATAGGGTTCATCAGAACTCCTTTAGGCAGACTGGGCACTTGTCCTGCGCTTTTGAGTATTCCAACTCCTACATCACTTCAACTCCAGTGCTGCAGTCCCAGTATGGTATATAGAATCAAATCGTAGAATAGTTTAGTTTGGAAAAGACCTTTAAGATCATCAAGTCCAACCATTAACCTAACACTTCAAAGTCCACCACTAAACCTTGTTCCAAAGCACCACATCTACACGTCTTTTAAATACCTCCAAGGATGGTGACGCAACTACTTCCCTGGGCAGCCTGCACCAGTGCTTGACAACCCTTTCAGTGAAGAAATTTTTCTTAGAATCCAGTCTTTTCTTCTGCAACTGAGATATGTATTGCAATTCTATTGTTAGTTGTTGACATAGGCTTTTGTTGCACTCTACTTACTGTTCTTTCTGACTCATAGAATGTGTTTGCTAAGTTTAAAATTGGATGCTTATTGTGCATAGTTTTAGCAAAATTGAAGTTTGTGTTATTTGAATTGTTCTGCTTTGTGTGGTGAGCTGTAGTGAATAACATCACACTCTCCAAGTGTCTTCTGCCTTTCTCTGGACTCTGGATTTACACCTTCCAATTCCCAGTTTTCCCTCAAAACTCAAAGATGTCCAAGGTGAAAAGAAAGCAGAGAGTCTTGTAAGATGTGTGTCACTCTGACTGCTTCATTTCTGTCCTTCCAAGTCTCCTGAGGAATATCCTTTGATGTAGCTTTAGATAGTACTTTCAGATAGTGGTTTGTTTTTTTTATATTTTTTTTTTTTTATTATAGAGGTGTCATAGACTAAGAAAGCAAAACACTGTAATCTGTTTCCTTTCCATCTTATTGACATGGGACTGGCATCTCCTCTGCACCATTCTTTTTTATTCAAATGAGCATTTCAGGATGCTTTCCGCTGTTCTTCCCCACTCTGTGAATAACCCAGAGCAACCAGAGACCTACTCCACCAGGCAGTCGTGCAAACACCACCATTCTTTGTTTTGAATAGCTTTTGCTATAGTGCCATCAATAGCAAAACCTTTCTAGAAGTAATTTCAGCAGAGGAAGAAATAGTATAAACCCTGGTAAGAGAAAGCAAATCTCCATCTTCACATCCATCAGGACTGCATTTGTGTCATTGTGCATATAATCTTTCCGGTTCTTTTCTCTCATGTTTGAGAACTGTCTCTCTTTTACCACAAGTGTAAATCTGTAGATTAATTTTTAGAGGAATATGTAACTACAGATGAGTTTTTGAAATTACTCGGTTACATTCAGAGACTATCTACATGTCTGTTTATGCCATCCTTTCTCTTTTCAAGAGCCATTCTCAGAAACAACTATTAAAATTGGAAATGATCTACCTAAAACTATCAGACATTATAGGAGAGTCTCACAAAATGATTTTACTGCATACTTTCTAATTTAAAGTTAAAATAAGATAGAAAACTGGCACATATATAATAAGCAAAAGGGAAATATATTTTTCCCTGTACAATAAGGCTTTGTTGGGTGGTTAATTTGAGGTAATCATAACTGACCATGAATTTTAATAGTAAATCGTTCAGATCAGACTAAAGTGTTTGCTTTATATTTCATTTCATGGTTCATATTTAATTAGCAACGTGCTTTGGAGTTGACCAGGAAAAGCAGGGGCAGATGTGACAAAGCTATCTTTGTCCATGCCTCTCTAGTTGAGGTGTACACTGCTCTTCTGCAGAAGCAGATCTCTCCACATCATTTGTCTATGGGTGTGTAGAGTTGGACTGTGGTGGTTTATTTCCAGTGGCTTTTTAGTATCTGTTCGAGGCTCAGTATTTTGTTAATGTGAAATGTTCAAAATAAGATATAATTTTCACAACAGTAACGTAAAGAAAAATTTCCATTAGTTCCTGTGTGACATCAAACTTAAGACTAGGTTTTCTCTCTGCCCCCTTACAGTGTTCAGTTAAATGACAGTAACTATTTCATTTCAAAGGCACATCCCAATGCAGAATGTTAAATTGCAATAGGACAACAGTGAATGTTTTTCCGTGACTATTTGAAATGCTAAGCTACACAGATTTCTTTCCTTTCTGATTTTTCTCATTGTCCTTTCACAGGCATTAACATAACTCAGGCTTAGAATATAACATGGCATGAGGCAACAGCAATATAAAAGAGGTCTTTGAAGCTGTTTCTTTTTATCATGCTTTACCCTTAACAGAATTTCCCTGGTCTAATTCCTTTGCAGTTCTGAAGAGAATTACATTTCAAGTTCCATAATTGCACCAGGGAATTGAAACCTTCTTTAAAAAAAAAAAATTAAAGTATTCTATCCAAGACTGATTTTATTATCAGCTGGTGTTGATGGTGATGTATAACAAGAAAATGTTTTGGGTATTATAAAAAATTCTGCTTTTTATAAGGTCTGTGAAAAGTACAACAGGCGTTGATTTAACTAATTTTGATAGGTGCTTTTTGACCTCACTGGAATGTATTTAAGAAGTTACATGCTATCACAAACACTACAAATTTTGTAATCCAAATTTTTTTACTGAAGCTGAATTATGACATTAATTGCTTATTATCTAAAATGTGATGTCTGTGATGATGCTTTGTTTATGTATTTTATGGTATTTATACACCTATTAATTTACATTTACTACTAGTTAGCTTTGTAAGTACAGATGTGTGTTGTATTCCCAGTTGTTATGAACTTGTGCTGGATTGAGTGTGCTTTGCAATAATACATATTTCTCTATATTACCCATTTTTTCCTAAACCATTGTCTATGGAAACTTGATTATATCTGTGTGTGCTTTTTGGATTATATAGGAGAAACTACTGAAATTTCTTAGTTGGATTTCCAGAAGAGGGTTAGAGATACGCAGTTCCTCAGAATCCTTAGCTGGTGCAGTCTTTTTTTTTTTGGTCATCCTCACAAGAAGGCTCGGTGAGGCTTGGCTGTATTCAGTCAATTTACGTACGTAGCTGCTTTACAGATGTTGCAGGTCTTCTTTAACTCTCCTGAAAGTATGCAAATAATGTTGCATGGTTTTTTATTGTAACTGGAACAACCTTGTGTAGGTCAATCCAAATAAAAAATTCTCTGAGAAAATGAAAAACTCTTCCTGCAGCTGATGCATATGATTTAGGGGAACTATATATGATGCTTTTGTCTTTTTTTAAGGGGAGAGCTTTTTGAATCTCCTGAGTAACAGCTGTGAAACCGAAATGTATTTATGGTGCTAAAAAACGTGTGTGTTCATTCTTTGCTTATTTTATCATGTAAATAATGAACATATGGTCCTGGATTCTGAAATGGCAGCAGAAAACTTACTTTTGTTAAGGAGTGAAATAGAGATTGTATTGCAACCTGTGGTATGAGTTTTGAAAACTCAAGCTGATCTTTGGCCAAAGAAAACCATGACAAATCATTCTCTCCAATTTACAACTATGTTGTTTTCAACAAAAGAATATCCAGGTACAGTGGAGGTCATTTGACTGCAACTCTAATTTAGAAACGTGTCTAAAAGATCAGCATATTGTCTGTCCTGTTTAACGATAAGGTCTGTGTTTGTTTTGAATGGTGATACTTCAGTATTCTTTGAGAACACATTAATTTACATCTATGCTAGAAAGTGTTAAGTTTATTTAAACAGTTAGTAAATATAAACAGGTGGTAATTTACTAATTAGATTACATTTCAGTGAAAAAGGAATAAATATTGGAAAACTACAGATGCTCAAGCTATTCTGGGTGGCTTGTTACTTAGAGATTATAACAGAGGTATGGAAAATTTCATTTTGCTTAAATAAAAATTACTTACAGCTGCATGAACAATGAAAAGTTAAGTCTTGATGTCTTGGTACGTAAGAAGTATACTTCATACCTTCCATAGAAATATTTCATTCATCAGCAGAAAATCCTACATATTTTACTTCAACATCAAGGGGAGAGCTCCTACAGACATAGTACAAGTGGAAGATAATGTCAGAAATAGACACTTTGTTTTAGAGATAATATGAAAACCCCCCAAATTTTCTAGGTAACATTTTTTTCTTTGCCTTTAAAGATAATTCTATTTTCATGTGCTGTGAATGAGGAAGAAAAAAACCTTCAATGCAGATAAAGAAACACACTGTCCTTAAATAGGGCTGTTGAAGCCTGTGATACTCATTATCCACCAGCTAAAAGCATGACTGAACTTAAGTTTTTACTTGAATTAGAGCTATACGGGTCAGAATTTCTGATTTTATATAACACATTTGTTTCAGCATTCACTAAAGGCATTACTTCTAGAAAATGTAATAATACAGTGGTGGTACATAGGTATTTAAGTGCAGTCTCTTAGTTTACACCAAGACTGTATATGCTGGTCTGTTTTAGCCTGCAGCCCATAGGCCCCACTGCATTAGTTGCTGTCTGTAATTACAGCTTTTATGTGATCACAATTCATATATAACTGTGTTCATTTTGGGGAAGGACACTTGGATGCAGTTGCGTATGTCCTTACTTCCTTAAACTTACCTAGAATGATATACATGCTAGAATCCCTCAAGCAAACTGAAAATTTGATGGTTTCATACCACAAATGTCATATCTAGTGCCATCTTGTCTGTTACTGACCTACTTGTTCCTTTCTTCCTATATAATGAATAAGTTACTCTAACCTCTTTTCCTCATTTCACTGTAGATGGCTAATTTCTCATGTCCATCCTAAACTGCTGGTTCCCTCTTAGATAGACCAAAAATACTTACAGAAGACCTGTGCATCCAGCCATAGAGGCCCATACAGATTGCTGGAGAAATGTCTGATAACCAGCACAGCTTTGTACTGCAGCAGTGCCTTTTCTGAGCATAGGTGTGGGTATTGTGCCCAGCTTCCCTGTTTACAGCAGGCAGCTTCACCGCTCTGAGGGAAACATCAGTTCCAGAACTGATCACGCTGACAGCAATCTGGTTCAATGACAGAATTGCCCCATTTTTATATTTAGATAAAAGACTACAGCCATAGGAGAAACATCTGAATTGCTCATAAAGTTCTCTGTAGAACTCAATCAGGATTTTTTATTATGCTCCATACAAACCTCTACGATTAAAGTTTAGCTTTTTTCTGTAGAAGTGTTAAGCTCTTGCCTGTACCAGGAACCCACTCTTTGCAAGCACAGAGACTCTAAAAGAGAGTGTCTTATTTTATTTAACAGTGGGATAAATCCATTGGGTAAGATTATCCTGAGGAACAGTGGATGGCACTGTTGGTTTGCAGCTATGAATCTGCAAAAATGAAGCAGGACAGGGAAACCTTAAAAAAAACCCCAAAACAAACAAACAAAAACCCAAACCCAGCCTCCTCACCCCCCAAAAAACCCCAAACCACAAACTAATCCTTAAAGCAGTATTGTCTTAAAATGGATGGAGTAATTCTCAGACTGTGAGTACTCAGAAATTCTCAGACAGATGAAGATAATACATAAGATTCATAAATTCTTCAAACAACAACAAAAAAGTCCTAAACTGAGTAATTTCAGTCTGTTAGCTTGACATAGTGGTTTTGTCAGAGGAGAAAAAAAGCCCAGCCGGCTGAGGTGGGATTTAATGGTGGTAAATTGATTTGGCAAAAGCCCTAGAAAAGCAATGCCTCCTTCGTTCAAGGCAGAATTGTGGGCACTTGTGGGTTATGAGGCTTATTACAGCAAGAGCACACCAAGTGGAGCAAAGGGAACATGTTCAGTGGTGTGCCAACTACTTACACATGTAGAAAATGGGTTGTAGTTAGCAAGATTATTTTAGAACGCATGGTACGCTTCTGACCAATGTGTCCAGAGAAGTCAGATATGGGCATGGGCAGTCTCCTCGTGAGTGTGCAGTAATCAGTCCAAATCATATGCACAAAAAATCTAATATTGAGCAAAGAACTTGCTGTGTATCAGCTCAGTGCCTTTATGCTTGGTTGTCAAACGCTAAAGTTTAATTCCTATCACGTAAATGTAATTTAAAGAGAGAGCGAATCTATTGAGGGGAAACATCACCAAAAGATGAATATGACTGTCATTGTCACTAATCCTTTATTTCTGATAATGCTAACATCTCCAAAGAGAGAGAAAAATTATTTTCAAAAGTTTTACTCAAAAATTATTAATGTTATAACATTTGTACAATCCACCAAATGCCTAAGCCCTTAAGAATCACATAGGCACTTGGTAACTAAGAAACATGCAGCACTGTAAGTCTTTTATCCTTCTTTAGAAAAAAGATGCCTGTTGTAGTTTGTAACAGGGATGGTAAGAACCCATTTAAAGTTATGAGGAAATATTGGTTGACTAATTCACCACAAAAATAAACCCAGTGGCTGGAAAGAGAAGAAGTACCCTTGTGAATAATACCAAATAATTGAATTCAGCCTGGTATAAATAACACTACAGCATTTCTTGTAGAGAATGAAAGACAAAGTATGAACTGTGAAGCTATCATTCAGAAATGCTTTTTTATAGTTTGTGTTTTTAAGAGCATTAGCATCAGATCAGGGTCAGTATTAATGAATTTGAAATTCAACCTTTTCCTAATTTTGTCAAAGAGAAAGACCTAGTGGATTTAATGAGGTGCACTGTTTACTTCTTGCCTAAATGAGCCATTTCAGTGAAGTGTGTGTACGTGTATGGCAGTTTTGCTCTTCAGTGCGTTGTCTACCTTGTTACTAACAATACTTAGAAACCCAGTGAATGCAAAGAGAAATGGCTTAACTCACTGTGAGTTCTTTATTTTTTTTAAATAAAAGCACTGAATGAATCCCACAAGATGACAGATGGTGACTTTGCAGTGCTCTGAAGTCTGCGGGTTGCACATGGATGTAAGAGTTGCTGCTCCTCATCCATTGCTTCATGTTGACTAGAACCAGGAAATCTAAGATAGGAAGAGTAACAGGCCAGGCACTGTATGCTACTTTGTTCCTTTCTCATGAAAACTTCTGATCATGATTGTATTTCTTCCTGTAATTAGATCTAGATTGTGCCACAATAGAGGTGGAAAGACTGACTTGGCTAGTTATAGGTAAACAGTATTTTGATCAAGGGTAGCAGTGTTAGGTATCAACCCATTGATACGAGACTCCTTCCTCCTATGTGCATGCTTCTATGAAATCTATACCTCAAAAGTGATAAAAACATTTATATAGGTTGGTAAATTTTCATATAGGTTGGTAAATATGTATTTTAAAAGGAATTAGGTAATCACTATTGGACAAAAATTATTTTTTTAAAAAGAAGTACTGGTGCACGCTCTGTGTTTGAGTTCTCTTTTAAGATTGCACATGTTTTCAGAAGGGACTTGTCCTAAATTAACACCTTTTAACACCAAAGTAGTACATAATATTGATTCCATGGTTGTTTGATCTACATCCTTGTTTACCTAAACACATTCATTGTCTGATAATGCACTACATTTAGGAGACGGTAATGAAGTTGTATCACTCTCAGTGTTAATTTTCCTTGTCTGCATTCCCTGCAACATTTCTGTAGCATTTGTGCCAGCTCCAAAAGTATCACCACCACCAGTAATCCTAGCTGGTTCTGGAGTGTGTTTTTTAATGCGCTGTGGGGTGACAACTGGTGCTTATGCTTCACCTGCTGAGGGGACAGTGCCACATTTTTATAATCTGGCCATGAAGTGATCAGTTCAGCCTACTTTTGATAATTTGCACGCATCCTTATTGCTTGTATAAGACTAAGAATTACTGATCTGTTTTAACTAGTAAAATCTAACCTTTTCCCGCCTGGATGCAAGGGGAAGAGACTTCTTTTTCTACACCAGTGTAATTCAGGATGAGGTGCTAGGGAGCACTGTAACAGCCAAAGAAATCTTACGCAGATGTTTGTTTTTCTACTTGGTTAACTAGAAGTAAATATCCACCTCACAAAAAAAAAAAAAAAAAAAAATATTGATTCAGTGCTGTGTAGGAACTTCGACTAATATCTTACCTTTGGTTTCCCTTTCTCTTTGTTTTCCTACTACACAAACCCAAGGTGGTTTCTAACTCACAAACTAAGGACTCATTATCAGTGTGACATGCATTAGATTAGAATTCTTTGAGATGATGAATATGGTTGCCAATTAGAAGACTATGGGAGGAAATGAAGCAATTTAGTCATGAAGGAGGATGAAAGAGCTACAATTCAAAGAAGGGAGAAAAAAAGATAATGATGAAATAGCTAGCTGAAACTAGCTTCAAAATTTAAGAAGAATGTCGAGCCAATCCCTTTTTCTGCTCAAATTCCCGGAGAGGAAATTGAATGCAGCCCTCTGAAATGCTAGGGGAAATAGACTGTGCTAATAGAAAAACCTCAGCATGGATATCAGCCAGCAGTAAAGCAGAAAAATATGGTTTTGTGCCAAAAAATCAGGCTAGAGATATTGAGTAAAAATGGAATTTCAGTGTTGCAATTGTCCAGCTTGTAGGTTGTGATACATCTTGTTTCTAAATATGCTTTTTTGACACTAATTTACAAATATGCTGTGATTGATGATGTTTACTATTTAATTTGTTAAAAGTGTAATATCTTCAGTAATAGCTATGATGAAGGTAGATGTCATGGTTTAATCCCAACCGGCACCTAGAGCACCACACGTCTACTCACTCGCTCCCCCCCCCAGTGGGATGGGGGAGATAATTGGAGGAAGAAGGTAAGAAAACTCATGGGTTGAGATAAGAACAGTTTCATGATAGAAATATAGAAAGTAATAATAATAATGGATTATAATGAAAAGGCAAACAACAAAACAAAACCTAGGATAAACAAGTGATGTAAACACTCACTGCCCACCAACTGATGCCCAGCAATCGCAGAACCCAGCCAATAAAAAAATCTTACTCAAAAAAAGGGAGTTTGTTTAAAAGCCTTGTTTTTGCACCAAACCAGTACTCGGTTAATATTCTGGGTATCACTTTCAGTTAAATCCACAAAGTCCTCACTTCAGAGTTGATATAGATAAATAGGGCTTTCCGGGAGCTGATATCCACGACAGAATAAAATAGTCAAGTAGTGGTTCCAGAGCTGAAACTGTTATTTGTTTTCTGCATGGCTATGTTGAAGTTTCTGTTTCATCTAAAGATGAAAGTAATTTTGGGGAAGAGGAGGAAAAAAAAAAGTCAGCAATGACACAAGTAACAAACCTTGAAGAGGATACAACCAGTAAATGGTAAATGTGCCCTATTGGCCATATGTTGTTATAATGTTATAATAGTTTTTCAAGTCTAATTCCTGTTTGCATATTAGCAATCACTCTGCAGATTTCACCAAACTTATGTTGGGGTAAAATTGTTATAAACAAACAAACAAACAAAAATCTTATGTTTTGTTTGTTAAAACCATGTTTGGTTTGGGAATTTCCGAAGTCTAGGTTGAGGCTGATTAGTACATAGGGCTGCAGAAAGATGTTACCCTGGAGAAGGCTTAGTAAATAGTCTGATCTGGTAAACATTTATACTCTTAAACCAGATGAGGAGCTGTGCTGAAGGCTTCAGGACTAGTTATGCAATTAAATCTCTGAAATATGATGATGAGATCTGTGCATGCCAAGAAAGAAAGGTAAATACAATTACCTTCCACTGGGGTCAATGCTTCTTGCTATTGGTGGCCTTTTCCCTTTATTAGATTTTTCTTTTTCTTCCCCTCTTTTCCAAAGTGCTTTAGGAGTCCTGGGATAGTCTGTCCTTTACTGTACTGGTTGCCAGACTGGGAGATGTGATTCAGTGGTGTGATTTTGTCCAGAAATGGTCCTCTAGGCTATGCTTTCATAGTCCAGTATTTGTTTTTACTACTTCAGTGTTCAGACCTATGCCTCTATTATGAGAACTGGTTGGAAATTTTATAATTAGATGCCTCTTGGAATATATCAGTTTGTTAAAATAAATATTATATTGGAAGGGCCTAGTATACCTGTTGAATAGAATTTTTTTTGGCTGCCCTTCCTGGTTAAAATGTGAGATTCACCTGTATTAGCGAACAAGATGACAGGTCAGATGGGTCGGAGATACAGACCCTAATAAACATCTCCTACAGGAGCTGTCCCGCTTAGTGAAACTCTGTTTTTATTGAAGCAATGACCTGAATCCTAGTTACGCACATTTACCACACTCATAATCACTGAAGAATCTCTGTCTTCATTCTTTCTGTTTTCCTGTGCATGTAGTTCACTTGACAAGCTGGAGGAGAAACTGCACAACAGATACAGTCAATTAGGACTTCAAATCTGTGATCAGGACTACCCCTTGGGGAACTCTGGTGACCTTTAAATCCCATCTCTAAACAGCATATTGCTTCTTCTGGATAATCCCCCTTTTGTTGTGAGAAGTTGGGAAGTTTTATGCTTGTCACAGTGCAAAATGGAATATTTTTAATGCTTTGAAAGCTAAGGAATGTTGTTCGTGTCTTGATGAGAAATGTTAGTGATGCTTTTTAGGACCAAATGTGTTATGTTTCAAATTGACACCAGGCAAAGGAGTGGTCTTTGTGGTAACATGACTTCATGTGAAGATAAAACCCATTATGTCATTCGGATGACATCAGTGTCAACGATGTGAGATATAGGGGATGGGAAGGAGTTACATCATAAAGAAGGAAAACCTTTCAGACTTACAGACATAAAGTCAACATACTAGAAAAGCAGATTTCAAATAGCTAGTAGCAAATGGCCAGAGTCATTGAACATTAAGTTCTAGAGAGCTTTAACAACACTTCTACAAAATGTAGAGATGTATTTTGATAGATACAGCTGAACATCAGGAGATGGCAGTAGTGCTTGCTGAATTGCAAAATAAGAATACAGGGGAGAAAACCCTAGAAATTTAAATAAGCCATTTTGTAAGTTTGCCAAAGCAGGTAACAGTATTGTAATTTATTAGAATTGTATACAATCACCCTATTTTAATTGCAAGTTTTATTGACTATTTCGTATGATTACTGTAGAATTTGTTATTTAAGAGAAATGAAAACTGCTGTGTATGTTTATCGATAACATTAGTATTAGGATTTTGAAAGACTTTCTAGAACAAATGTCTGATTTTGTCCTTGGCCAAATTTATCATTTATGTCTCTTGAAAGGTTAAAACATCAGTCTTATTCAGGATAGCAGTTTTTAGCAGGTACAACATAAAATAGTAATCGCTGCTTCCTAGATGCAAAACTATACTGCTTTATGTACAGTCATTTAATTTTACTGAGTATGTGTGTGACTCAAGTATTTACCTGAACTCATTCTATAAAATAATGAAAAGGGAAGCTCTTCTTTTGTGTGCAGAGTTTCCACATGGGATCTTTGCATTGTAAAGTACCTTTGGTTTCCTTCAGCATGTATCTGATACTTAAAATTTATTTTGGAGGCTAATCACAGTTTAAATGTTTTGAAATGCCCCAAAGGAGAAAAAAAATATTTTTATGAAGTTAAGGGAAGCAAATTTTAGAGTAAGTGGAGTAATGTTTTATTAGTGAAATATAATTCAACAATAAATGTAGAACAGTAGCATATAATGTGTAGCTAATGTATAAATGAGGCTGTGTGGGTCTTTTGCATTTATGGAAGAGAAAATACTGAAATGCAGAAGCTTAAAGTATTGTGGCTGTGTAGAGAAAGTATGTTTGTAATTGCTAATTATTTTAAGAATATTATCTACATCCTTAAGACGATGAACAACCTCGGGTTTTTTAAGGAAACCATATCCCCACATTAAAAAGTGAGCATTATTAAATAACAGTCCCTACAAAATATACCTTGGTATTACTGAGCAGGAGGATAGGGTACGAAGGAAGCCTTTTGGTAAACCGCCTGCACCACCCCAGAGCCACCGGCAGAAGGTGTTCAAGCTGCTGCACGGTCAGGTCAAACCTGGCTGTGCTTGATCCCGTGGCTGCTTAGCAATCCACATCAGGGATATGGATACTTGAAAGCTGAACATCTCTTTTATTTTTCCTAGGGTAGGACATGGAGACAAGGGTGGGACCTTCTCTCTTGGAGGCAGGCAGCACTTGGGTTGCTTTAAGTCCATCAACAAGGCTCTCACAGCTGTGGCAGATCTTAAAACTTGTGAGCTGAGCTGTTTGCGCTGTTGTTTCATCCCAGGACTGAAGCTGGTTGCTCTTGCAGTTATGCTGGAGAGCATTTGAGACCTATTGAGAGACCATACTTGCAACTCTATCATGGCAAGTTCAAAGGTTAAAAAGGAATATCAGAAAAAAAATAGCAGTCAAAATGCAAAACATCACACAGGTCTTGGCAGGCTGCAGTACAGGGGCTTCCTAAACTGGAGGAATTTGTATTCACCCTGTTATGTCAATCATCTTTGAATTTGTGTAATCAGTTTTTAAATCCATCTTCATTGTTGGCTGCAGCAATCAATCCAATAATTTATTTACATGTGTGTGAAAAAAGATTTTCCTTTTCTTCTTGTTTTGTTTCTGCTGCCTGAAAAAATCATTTGGTGTCCATTAGTTCTTGTTTTATGAGAAGTAGTGACTAATCATTCCCTATTCATCCCTTCTAACTCGGCGTTTTTCCTGAGCTGAAGAGTCTGACTCTATTTAAACCCTCCTCACACTGAAGCTGTTATATATCTCTGATGATTCTTGTTGCTCTTCCCTTTTATCATGTCCTTCCTGAGATGGAACAGTCAGAAATACATGTGCTGTTCAGGATGCAGGAACAACGTGAATTTATGTAGTGGAATAATGATATGACTTTTGTCCTTTTCTTGATTCCTTTACTAAGAATTCCTGGCATTCTGGTTACCATCTTGCTGGCTTCTGAATGATGTGCTGATGTTTCAGGAAACTATCCATGAGATACCCTTCCTGAGTAGTATGAGCCAAGTACTGTATGGGTGTAGTGTGGTTACTTTTTTCTCCATTTACAGAGTTTTGTATTTGTCAACACTAATTTTCATTTCGTGTTTTATCACGCAGTCTCTCCATATTATGAAATCTTCTTGCAATTCTTTGTAGTCTGCTTTAGGTTTTACTATGCTGAATAATTTTGTACCATCAACAGATATTATCACCTCTCTATTCATCATTTTTCCAAAGCACTTATAGGTGTCTCAAGTAGCACAGGCTCCTCTACAAAGCTGTGAATGTGACATCTTTGTTTTGAAACCTCTTTCACTCCTGCTGTTCCTCTACAGCTCTCTTGTTTATCCCTTTCAGCTTTTGGGGGGATAATGAAGTAGGAAAAAGGCTTTTAAAGTCATAGCTGTTAAGTAGTAGTTTGTTTAGTCTCTCTGTTGTGTTTCAGTTCACAATATTTTAGTCTTTTGGCTACTTGTACTTTTCTTTTGGTGAGTTTTGACACTGTCATGCACTTCCTCTTTTTGAAATGAAACTTTTTTTAGTAGGGTTTTTTTCTTTCTTTTCATTTCAGGGATGTTAAATTTGAATACCATATAAGAATACGGTATCAGAGTGTACAGTATCATTGTCAGACATGTCTTGCACAATGTTTAGGTCTAAATCAAGAACTCTTGGGATTTTCTGACTAGTTGCTTTGAGTGAGTCATTATTTATTTGTTTTAAGATTTTTTTTTTTTCCCTGTGATGCCACTTAACATTTCACACTCAGTGCATTGTTGGTTGTATTTCACTTGCACACTCCTTTTTTTCTTTATACAGGTAACAAAAATCCGTGGGAGTTCTGCAGTACTCATTACACATAAATTATTTTATTTGGCTGTAGGCTTTCTTTCACGATAAGGCATTTCTCTGGCACAACCAATTCTGTCATTCCTACCAAGTCAGATTTGAAATATCAATGTTCCATTTGTTTTCAGAAAAAAAAATTTACAGTATTTTTGTCATTAGATTATAATATAGTTGCTGAAAGTGTTATTAATTTTGTAGTGTGAAGACCTGACATCATGTCAGTATTATGTCTCTCTATAGCCAGACATTTGGGAAGATACATGTGGTGACTGAAAGCTATTGTATCTGTCCATTCTGCAGTTCCCTCTGTCAGGGGTTTATTGACTTATCAGGGGAACTGGAAAAAAAATTTTGATCTAACTTTATGACACTAGTAATTTTTTTTTTTTTCTGAGGAGAAAATATTACTACTATGTCCAATCTTACTGTTCACCACAAGACTGAAGGATATTTTTTCCTAGGCTTAGTTCTTCCATTTTTTAATACTTCTCTTTACAGTAGGTGGAGCTGGAAGAGTTTGGAGATGGCAGATGATGTGTGCTGGGCTGTGTCTGAGGGCACAGCTAACAAAGGCAGCCTATAAACATGGCAATTGGCTGTGCACAGAGCTGGGGCCAAAATCTTGTCCCAGGACACTGTACAATGGTAGTGACAGGCTGCAGAGCATACGTGCCCCCTGGCATGTCAGGGGCCTCGACTCGGTGAGCTGCTGGTCTGTCCTGCCCGGGATGAAGCTCATCTGAGGCTGAGGTGCAGGGGGTGCCTGGAGCCTGCCAGTGAGCCCGGGGCACGGGAGGTGATTTCCTTGTGTGCTTACAGGGTTGGGAAGTGGAAGAGTCCTGTGACAGTGAGGGCTGGGAGCTGGTGTTTTCTGGCGTCAGGACGAAGTCTGCTCGTCTTCCAGCACATTGGCAACTACAGAATAGTTTCAGTGCCACAACAGCAGATGGGGACCTAGGACATCAGTCCATCAAAGTGTTTGTGCTGGCTTAGCCTGAGCCATGCAGGAGGTCTGTGAGGAGTAGCTGAGTTGTCATTCTGGGAGACCTTCTGCAGTGTGGCACAGAGGAACCCCATCTTTTGACCTGACCAGCTGTCCTGGGAGGTTTGTGGCTTGTCAGGGGCTTTGATCTGGGATGTTGTGGAAAGACTGTGGAGACTTTTCTGGCCCTTGGACTATTATCCCCTGCTATTCTTCCAAGTGTGTACCAACAGTACTGCCAGAGGAGACCTGGAGCATATCAAGTGTGACTGCACAGCTCTAGGGAGGATGGTCAACAGCATAGGGACCATCTGGTTTTCTCCTCAACCCTGCCCATGAGGAGGAAGGGTTTGAGGAGGAGTGGATGGATTCTGCAGGTCAAGAAATGGTTGCACAGCTCATGTCAACAAAAGGAATTGGGCTTTTATGTACACGGGACCCTCTTTGAGGATCAAGGGCTGCTAGAAAGAGGGACAGGATCCATCTGAGAAAGTGTATCCCCTCCTCTAAGCAGTAGAATAAAATCCTTTTGTGCCCTGGGTATCTATAAAACCATGTCATGCTGTGAGAAGCAGGATCAGAACTTTTAGGAAAGAAAGAATTTCCTACCTACTTCATGGGATGGCCTGCTCAGGTTTGGGAGTGTTTGGCTGCTGACTAGAAGCAGACTTTGACAACAGCAAGGAATAGTTTCTACCAAGTTCCACTAACAATGAGTTTAGTGCTTCTATGGGATCTCTGGTAATGCAAAGCTTCTACCTTTGTTGATTGTTAAAGTACATAACAATGTTATTAATCTGTCAATGGGTAAGATTTTTTTAATGCCTTTTTGCAGAAATTGAGAGTTAAATTTCTTGGAATGAATAGATGTTAGTTCCTAGCTTAAAAAAAAAAAAAAGTCAATGCTGACAGTAATGTCAAATATTGTCTTGTGTGTGATTTTCTTTTAGGGAACACTGTTAAAAAGATCATGGCAAAATGTTATACAGAAGTCTGGTTTCCTGGAATCTTTTCAGTTTTAGTCTAATTTTTGACTGTGACAAGATTTGGGTCTGTTTAAGCATTGCATTGCTCAATGATCTTCTCAGGGCAATGACAGATAATGTTAGATATTCCTGCCAAGTAGTATTATTGGACATATTCTACTACCAGTAAACATATTGCTCTGCTAAACTAATTGTAATGTTGCTTTAATGTGGAGGGCTTCTAACACAACAATCCTTAACTAATGATTCTGCAACTAAGTTACAGTCCAGTAAACTAAATACTTGAAAACTATTTTCACTAAAGTACTGGGGCACTCTTAAAACCTGACTAAAAATTAAGAGTGTGTCTGAGAAGAGAGTACATCTTTAGCAGGCTGTTTCTATTTTTCTGATCTCATTTCACAATTGCTTACATCTCTGAGATTTACTTAGAAGGTTCCTCTTTTTCTCTTAGTCCACAACATCATGTGTCTGAAGTGAATTTTGGTACAGAAAGTTAAGTGTGTTGGTTTAGTTCTCTCCTCTGTGTCAGGACTTGCAAGCTCTCAACAGAGATCAGTAGATGATTGCAATTTTCTTTTCTTTTTTATTTTACCACAACAGATGACAAATTGAAAGTCTGAGGTACGAATTGACATAGAAGATAAGTGGAGAACCAGCCAAAAAAAAAAAAAAAAAAAAAAAGGCATCAAAAAAGGAAGTTGAGGCTTAAAAAAGAAAAGGAAATCTACAGAAGAATTTTTTTAAAAATGTGTACCTTTCCCACAAGACCTCTGAAGTCTGCTGCTCTTAGAGGTGTGTGACTGCACACTCTCATCCCCACTGTTCAGTCTGTTACCTTGTCTCTTTGCTCCTTGAGCCATAAAGAAATGGCAAATGATAGATGGATCTGTAGGCTAACTGGTGCTTTTGCAGCGTGGTAGCAGTGCTATACTGTTGCTCCAGACCTTGCTTACATCAGCATTAATTCCCTTAAAAAACAATGCAAATAGTCATGGCAACACATTTTCTTAATAGGTGTCATGGTGAGTAGTGAGAACTTCATTTAAGTAAATCAGGATTTGCATAATCTCTGTTAGTGCCAAGTGCCTTTGGAGTGGTCATTTTGCTGCCTTGACCTGATTAGAAGACTTCCTCTTTGCTCTTGGAAGAGATGATTCCATTTGTTGTACAGTCCATAACAAAGCTTACATTGATATATAAAGAAACACACTCTGGGCAAGAACAGGAATGTTTAATTATACAATATGCCACTATAGGCAGGTAAGAAAAATCACATCACTAGTAATAGTTTAATAAAGATTGCTGAATGCTTTCTCACTTGCCCTTCTCCGTACAAGCGCTGAATTCATAGTCATCCTTGATTGAGTGAAATCTTTCAAGATCTAAAACCTTTCTTGTGGCATTTTCATGAATATGAAAATGTGGAATGCATTTCAAATGATGAATAGTGGTGAAACTGCTAGGAATAATAGTGCGCCTGCATTGTATGTGTAGGGATGTTGTCAAGGTGAGTAAAATCTGTTTTAGTATGTTGACTTGATTGGCAAGTAACCATGGTTTCTGCCTTCCTCCTGCTCTCCATTCACACACTTTCATTGACTGGATAAATACCCTCTACTACAGGAAAGAAGTTGTTTTTATGCTTTGAGGACAGATGATCAAAGCAAAGCATTCCCAGAGACTGAACGGCTATGTGAATCATAAAAGAATTGCAAAAAATACTGTATCATTATTCTAAGGAGTTTTTATCCCAGCTGATTGGAGTGACATTACCAGTGGCAAGACTGGCAAGCACATAGTCATCTGTCATTAAAATGGTGCCAGAAAGCTAAAGCTTTAAAGCTCAAATTTGAGCTTTAGGCCAACTATCAAGGGCAACATGTATGCCCCAGAGGCAGCTATTATTCAAAATTCCTTTCTATTCTCTGGTTGAATTGTGGCTAGTGAAAAGAGTTTTGCTTTTTGTTTCTAAATAAGACCACAACAAATACAATGATCTGAGTGGTAAATCTCTAAGTCATATGTTAAGGGTCTACTTTATGTTAAATAAAGAATTTTGTAAAGCTTTGTATTGCTAGATGCTGGTTTTCTGTTTTTGTCTGTGAAGTACAGCTAAAGATCTGATTGCTTGTAATTTTGGATGAAAATAAAAGTAAAATCTACACAAAAAAATCCTGCCCTTATCTAAAACTCTGAAGTATGCACAAGTCTCAGAATTCAAACCCATAGCTTTTGGAGTCTGTGATAAACATCTCTCTGGCTTTGATAGGATTTTATCAAGCACTCATATTTTAACTTTACATTAATACATTTCATGGCATAATACATATTGACCAGTTCTTTTTCTTGTGCTGTCTACCGTTTTTCTAATTTTTTTTAAACTTTGCTAGAGAAAATCTTGATTTCATCTGATTCCTTTGTCATAACAATTATTAATATGGGAAAAGTGCAATAGCAGTCTCAATAGCAAAGCTAGATTTTTCAATCAGTAATTAAAATTGATCTGATTAACAATCGTTTTAAGTGCAGAACTTCACAATAGAAACAGTGGGCTGTATTTAATATTCTTTATTAGATATTAGCCTTTGAGATGTCAGTTGAAGTAATCTAAACATTCAGAGCTTTAAAGTTGATTCTTTCAACAAGATAATACAAAGATCTAGCATCTAGAAAGAATAATTTCTTTGGGGTATACTGAGCTGCTTCTGTCTCAAACCTCTTGAAAATGTTAATTAGCACCAAATAAAGAACAATGAAAAATGTCTGCAGTCTTCTTTGGAGACTAAGATTTGGGACAAGTAATTTTGCACATGAGTTGAATATGCAAGTGTAAAGAGATTTAAATATCTGATTTTAATAGGTTTCATCCCACTGGGAGAGACACTTTTGATTATCTATGACCTGTACCCATTATTGTGATTCTCCCTGTAGGCTAGCCATAATTTTACTAACTAATCAAACTAAGCCTGAAGGTTTTGTAAAATGCCAAATATGTACTTGCACTCTTGCTAGTTACAGAGCTCATACTTGCTACCTGACCTTGTTTCAGTTTCTTAAACTACTTACTCTCAATCCATTGAACTATTTACCTTTTAAGGTAGGATTTCTTGGAAAGCATTTCTTCTGGGTCTTTAATCTTCTTACCTTGACTAGGTTATAAGAATTTTTGTATAAATTACAACACTTTTTCTCTGTTCCTCTATTGTATCTTCCACACACTTCTCACGCAACCCCTTCTGCAGATGCCATTGCCATTTGTGTTCTCTTCCTGTCAGCTTTCTTCTCCCACTGCAGAAGTCTGTTCTCTCTTTACTGTATTGCTACAGGCTGTGCTTTTGGCCACTATCTCTAACGTTTCTTGGCTACCTCTTAACTCTTTTGGTCTCTTTTACCTGTCTTTTTCAAGCTACATCTTTTCATGACCCATTCTGCATGCTGCTATGCATGACACCGGTAGCACCAGACTGTGCCCTGTTGCAGTACACTTGGTACCGAAAATCACGGTTACTGCACTCAGCAAACACAAACCTTGAAAGGAGGTTTAGCTCCATAAAAGTGAAAATCAAGCCCATATAAGTTTTATAGGTTTCAAGTTTACTTTCATGCATGCTTCCATACATTAAAAAGTAATACTTCTATCCCAAACCAATTAGAGGTGTTTAGGAGTGTTGCATTTTTAAATGTTAGTATTTCAGGCTGATATAGTCTTGAAAGTTGGAGAGGGACCACTGAGATTTTTTTTTTTCCTTCCCTGTACACAAGACTGCTCAACATTTCAGACTGCAATGTGTGTCTTTTTCTGTCAAATGCATGTCCTCTGCTTCTTCTGGGGCACATGAATAAATTATTAAGACTAGCTTTTGAGGACCAGTAAGGACTACCAGTGTTGGAGTGAATAATTTAACTTTGATTTTAACTCAGGACACAGGGTGGGAACCTTAGGTTTAGATTCTGTCTTTGTCTGCTAGGAAAAACAAACAAACAAACAAAAAACCCAAAACAAACATACAAACAAAAAACAAAACAAAAAACAACAACAACAAAAAAAACCCAAACAACGCAGTGGCTTGAAACTTGTTCCTTTTTCTTTCATTTTTCTGTTGAAATAGTGTTGCTGAATTTACATGGGTTCTGTGAATATCTAGTTATATTTATCCACTGGTGAATAGAGCCATTGATAAAATCCAGCAAAACTCACAGTAAAGGCAGCGAAAACCAGCTTGATAGTGGCGTTTTCAGAACACCAACCTAGAAAGTGCTCCAGTGACACTCGTAATGCACTGCTGGCTTGCTACTGATCAGCTTGAACTACAGGCAGAGGAGGTCCAACCTTTCTGCCTATCCTTGTATATGTAATATTGTAAATTATATCTTAATTATTAAATTCTATACTTCAAAATATTTCCCAGGTGATGCCTTATGAAATACTGTCCTGAAATCCAGGGAGATTATATCTACTGTATGCTTTTATCAAGCAAGTCAATAATCCTTGAAAGAAGATAGCAAGTTTATCTGGCAAATCTACATTTGCTAAATCTACGTTGGCTTTTATATAATTTTCTGTTTATTGTCTTGTATTCTATTGCACATTCCTTAAAATTTTTTTATGAACTCTATGTGTTAACGAAGTCAGACTAATGGATGTGCAGCTGGATGATCATTCTGTCCTCTTTTTTAAGCTGAGCAACGTTTGCCTGCTTTACCTGTAGCTGGCTTGGTCAACTCCCTTTAGGGTCAGACGGCTCCAAGGTCATAAATTCAGAGTTTCTAGGCTTTTTGCTGCTGTGCCTCAACCATCAGAATCCAGTCTCTGAGGCAGAATTGTGTATTGGTAAAACAAAATGTTTCAATTGCTAAGAAATGTTTTTTTATCCTCCCAAGGGAAGCTTAAAAATGTCTTTTCTTTAATGCAGAACAGAATATGGTGCTTTGAGTTCTCCCTCCCCCACCTCCCTGAAGGTTTCCTGATTAATAGAAAATGCAGAAGATATCTGACTGAGAAGGTGTGATTTTTCTTTAACTGTTGCAGGCAGCAAGATGGCAACCATACGTAAAGTTAGTCCAAAATGTGAATTACTGTGGCCCAGAGATGCTTGTGCACAAGTGCACTTTGAAAAAACGTATATAGCCTAGTAGCTGAGACTCAGATTCTGAGTAAATTTCATGTCTCACCTTTAATGGAAAGAAACATTCCCTAGATGGACAGCTTTGGCTATACCAGCACATGCTTTTGGGCTGCTGCTCTTTCATTAACTTTGTGGTGTGTCAGCCAAGGCAGTACCTACAAAAATTACTTCACCTCTCCATTGATAATTTATAAATCTAAATGCACACACAGATTTTACTAACAGGACTGTTGAGTTATTAAATCATTTGGCCAAAGCTTGAAGTCTTCATTGCTTCCTGAATCATGATCTTAGAATTTGGCCCATCAATTGGCATATTTAATCAGCCATCGAAGAACAGGATCAATTTGAAAAACAGTATACAGTAGAGGTTTAAATTGTCATTATCTTTGCTTACATTAACGTACATTAATTTTTATCTTAAGTGTAATTCAAAATGCTCTTTCCAATTAGATTGTGTTTCAGTTAACAAACTTAATTTAGCATAAATTTCATGTAGCATTTCATATTAACTTAGTTTTTTGTTTTTTTTAACTTAGGGCATTCAGTGAGAAGAATGCCCGCTTAAATTATATTTCACAGAATATGTATAGAGAAAGTATTTTTTAAAGAACAAATAATATGCCATTAAGCATTATATAAAAATATATTTTAAACTAAGAGAATGTCTTTATTTTATGTGAGATTGAATATAATAGATTGAAAATGTTCTTGGTAAAATGGAACAAAAATAGAGGTGCTGTAGAGCAATGTGGAAGAATATCTGTAAGAAGTGATATAACAACTAAGGTAACTGGAAAAGACTTGATGCCACTGAGAATCGAGCTGACATTTTGAGAACAATGCACAATGACTTTATTGCTCAGTTGCTCATTATCATGATGCTCTTTGCATTTTTTTTATACAGTTAGTTCTAGTTTTGACTATTGAGCATAACTTTTGCATTGTTCCAACACTTCCTCTCAGACTTTTAACCAATTAATCCAAGAGAAGAACTTTCTTCTTCTCCTGGTTTACCTGATTTACTTTCTTCAAAAATATAGGATGGACTTCCTCAAAAGATCTCAACAATCCAATCTATTTACACTTAAATGTAACAGAACTGATTTTTAAGTAGCAGAGCGAACAAGGGAAGAGAGTGATAGGAGCTCTCAAACAGAAAGTTAAACATCCAGCTGAGCATTTCACTTCTGAAGTGATTTGAGGTAAATATCTAGCAAAGAGCAGTACTAGTATCAGTGCTTCAAAGTCAGCATAAAGTAGAATTACCTAATATCTGTGAAGTCCATTACATAGATTTTCAGTCTATTTAGGTACTTATATATTTTATTCCTGTTCATCATAAGAGATTGGAGTTTTAGCTCTAAAGGTAAACTAACACAACCCATAACAATGTCGTGATTATGGTAACTGGGGCACACTGGTGGTTATAAATTGAATACTACATAACTGAAATTTTGTGGGAGTTTTAGAATGATTTGGCTGCAAATCATCTGTAATGGTATTAATTTTTGACCAAGCTTTGTAGCAGCAATGCAGTGGGATACTGAAGTGCTATTCCTTAGTGGGAATTCATTGAGCAGGATATTTCTGAAACTGAGTTACCAAAACTGAACAAGAGCCGGTATCAGCTGCCATTATTCCATGAAGCCAGTCAATATCCTCACTGCTTATCTTCATTTCACCAGAAAGTCAGAAGCAAAAATGTGTCAGTTCAGTTCTTCATTGCTCCTGAACAGCCCGGTTTCAGTAATGTGTATGATCAGAGATCCAGTGTTTTATGTTTGTCGACAGAAACCTTTTTTATTTATCAGTGTAGATGTAGTTTATGGCATCATCTGAGTACTGAGTAAATAGTAAATACGTTTCATCCAGTAATCATAGTCATATTTTCATAATCTTCATCTAAAGACTAGTTGTTATTGAGCTGGCCATCCTCTGGAGTTGTAGGCTGCTTAATATTTATGGACAAGGGCTTGCTTGGTGTCTTAACTGTGTCTGATAATGAACCTTTCTCTGTATGTGTGTGTGTAAATATAATACAGGAGATGGGGCTGTAGAAGTAGCCCACCGTGCTGCCGACACAAACACAGCCCTCCAGCCCATTTTAGAGCTCTTCTGTCAATAACACTATCCTTTCAAGGACACCTGTTCAGATGCCTTAAGTTGTTCAATTCACTGAATCGGAGATTTGCCAGAAATCTATAAAATGTGCTGTACAGACCTTATGAAATCCAGTTATTTTCTCAAAAAGCTGTCACAAGGTGAAGTGTAGGTCAATAACGGAATGACCAGGTTTAAAACTGCCCTGAATATCCCAACTTTTGCCACTGAGTGCATCATTGATTTGAGACGTTACTTCCAGAAAAAAGACAACTGTCTTCTCAGGAACCAAGAGCAATGTACCGCCGCTTAGGTGATAGCACCCAGCCAGGGGTGCTTGGGACTGACGATAGATTACCATGTGGTCTCCTACTCAAGAGTATGCTTGTATACCAACGGAGATAATCCTACAGTAAATAAAGATTGTGTATCTCAAGCAAATAGTATCTTCACCTGAGAATTGTTGACTGCCTGTGTAATTACCCAAATGCCTCAATAGGTAGGACTGTGTTAAAGAAGTGTGTGACCTGGTATTGGAATAGTCAATACTGATCTAGCGCTAAACCTAACAAATAAGGTTAATTCCAGACTTTTTGTATGTAGTGACTGTTACCATTGGGTGCCGACAGAACACTTGTAAATGAAATTATTTTAAGGGAAGAAGGGGCGGGGAACAGAAATCAGTCAATCTTTCAGTATGTATTAGCAAGGAACAGTGAAATTCTCTCATCACAATAATTTTTACTAAAATATGGTAATTATGGATTTTAAAAAAATCTTTTGACTGTTCCATGTAAGTGAGGGTTTGGGTTTTTCCCTAGTAAAATAGCAGAAGTTCTAATGCTTGCAACATTAATTGTAACACTAAATTGACTGGGGTGGGTTGTGTATGTATAAATCAGGTATTTTCCAGAACAAAATAGCCTTTGCAATAATCACAGTAACACCTGCATACTTGAATTTTTGTTCTAAAATTGACTGTGCAGACAGGGGCCTTGCTGTGTAATTGAAGGAAATAAGAATTTTTCCTGTTTACTAAGGGCTGTTCTTGATTTGCTGCTTTATGTGAAAGGCCAAGGTCTGCTGTTTATGCAGGTTGTTTTCTTGAATGCTGTTTGAAATTATTTTCTCTGAGTTAAGCTGTCTCATTAAGCCTTTTTACAGTGAAAAAACATAAATTGTGAATCATACTTCATTTCACTTAAAAAGATTTATATTTCAGCGTAATTGTTGCTATAGTGCTTGAAATGTCTGATTGTTTGGTTTTGTTTTTCATTTCCTTCCAAGCTCTTAAATACATGTGTTACTTAAACATGTTGTTTTCAAATTTTAAGATGATTGTGAGTGCTGCTCTGGCCTCTTCAACTTTGTCACTGTGAATCTTTCAGTTGAAAAGTACAGATTTTTGTTTTCGCATTTTTTTAGCACAAAATCCTCAATCTAGTCTTGTAACTGAGAATCATATAACCATGTTCACTCTTGGATATCTGCATATGCATATCTGGGCTCAAGATTGTATGTTTATTTAGTTTTTAATTATGTGGGATTGAAATAAATGCCCAAACAATTGACTTTTGTTGCCCCCAATTCAGTAATTTATCATATTAGGCAATAAATAGTGAATTATACAGCAGTCAATATTTTTACATTAAAAAAAAAGAGTAGGTTTGTCCAATATATGAGTCTAAGAACCAACTTAGTTATTCTGACATCAAATTGGCCAACTTCTGTCACTTCATCAGCAGTGAGAATTTAGGAATCTTGTAACTCTCATAACAGTGTATCTCCGTGGGGCAACTCATGTAGTAGATGTCACTAGAGGATGAATGAGATGGACTTCTGAAGAGTCTTTCCGAGGTCTGTGTCTCTGTATCTCACGTATAACTACACTCCTAACTTGGTACCTTAATCAAAAGCCTAAAGTTAAGTGGGTATCTGTCTTAAGCTTAAATCTTTATCCATATTCTGTTTCATTATGTGTCTATTTGAATTAATACGTGATAAATAGGAATAATAAACTTACAAATATTCTACAACTTTTTATTTCCAGGATAAGAATTTTAAGGAATTTCCTGCATTCTTGTCTTACTGTATGGCCTTGATGTTGATGAGTTGTGTTTGTTCACTGTGACAAGCTAGCTCGGAGGCTAGCAGTCTGGTTCTTGAAGCAGATTGTATGGCCTTGGTGTTGATGAGTTGTGTTTGTTCACCGTGACAAGCTAACTCAGTGGAGGCTAGCAGTCTGGTTCTTGAAGCAGAATGAATGGTATATGTACCTTAAATTATTTGAAAGGGTAGATACCTGCCACTGTATGGTAAATGCAATTTGAAATTATGTTGTGAATAGCGCATACACATTTTGATTTTGAACTTAGTAATGCACGTTTGAAAGGATAGATACCTGCCACTGTATGGTAAGTGCAATTTGAAATTATGTTGTGGATAGCGCATGCACATTTTGATTTTGAACTTAGTAATGCACAAAGCCCTAGTGCCTCCAAACACTTCTTTGTGTCACCTGCTGTAATAAATGTAACTAGATTCTGCTCTAGTAGAATTGCATAAATCTAAAATAATTGTCCTCAGTTTGGTGGAGTTTCACCACAGTAACTGCATTCCAGTTTTGGTATAAAGTTATTGTTCATCTCTGCTTCTTAAATTAGAAGTTTTTTGTAAGTTACTCTATTCACAGAACATCATCTAGAAAAGTAGAAAAGTAGATTCCACGGATAGGACTTTATTAGTGCTGTTGAGTATGAAGTAGACTCCATGGATAGGACTTTATTAGTGCTGTTGAGTATAACGTAAGATGTTTGTCTTTTCTAGTAGTGGTATAGAATTATATGTTCAATTAAAAAAAAAATTCTCTAGTTGGGCTCTTCAGGTCTAACTAATTCTGTTTTTCTTCTCCCCTGGCTTGCCATGTAATTAATTTCTTATTACAAAACTTAATCTCTAGTTGGGCTCTTCAGGTCTGACTAATTATTTTTTTCTTCTCCCCTGGCTAACCATGTAATTAATTTCTTATTACAAAACTTTTTGTCTTTTGCTAAATTCCAATACAAAAAGCTGTATTATTATATTAGATGCGGATGCAAGTTCTAACTTTGATTTCTCAGCAATCCTGTTATGTGAGTCAAGGTCCAACTACCTGATGGCTATCCTGGGCAATCAGATAATGAGTCACCAATTCACCATGTTTCCTCCAAGACACATAATGAGAAAGAGGGTAAACTACTTAGTATTCCAGTATGCGTAGAGTAATTTAGGTTGAATGGGACAAAATCCATTTGTGCATTTGGTAACATATTGGAGTGGAGGGTCCCAAAGGAGTTGCTGCATAAGAAACTTGTTTACTTTGTTGGCAGTTAAAACTGATGCTATATCCTTGAATTTGTGGGGTTTTTAATATGTGGGCTTGATAACTGGGAACCCCTAGCCCTTTGTTGCGAGTGACAGTATTTCACGGTACTCAATTTATTTTATAATACCTGGTATACCTACTGTATGTCTAGGACCACAGGAAGCCAGGTAAAATCTGTGAATTAGCACATGCTATTGTGTTGAGGCCGTATAAGTAAACTTGCTACAGAGCAAGTAAACGTTTCTTTCAAGTACAGATAAGTAATATATAGAATCATAGAATGGTTTGGGTTGGAAAGGACCTTAAAGATCATCGAGATCCAACCCCCTGCCACGGGCAGGGACACCTCCCACTAGCCCAGGTTGCTCAAAGCCTCATCCAGCCTGGCCTTGAACCCCTCCAGGGATGGGGCATCCACAGCTTCTCTGGGCAACCTTTTCCAGTGTCTCACGACCCTCACAGTGAAATTCTTCCTAATGTCTAGTCTAAATCTACCCTCTTTCAGCTTATACCCGTTACCCCTTGTCCTCTCACTACACTCCCTGATAAAGAGTCCCTCCCCATCTTCCTGTAGCCCCCTTCAGGTACTGGAAGGCTGCTATTAACTCTCCTTGGAGCCTTCTCTTCTCCAGGCTGAACAACCCCAACTCTTTCAGCCTGTCCCCATAGGGGAGGTGCTCCAGCCCTCTGATTAATTTTGTGGCTCTCCTCTGGACTCTCTCCAACAGGTCCATGTCTTTTTTATGTTGGGGGCCCCACATCTGAACACAGTACTCCAGGTGGGATCTCACGAGAGCAGAGCAGAGGGGGAGAATCACCTCCTTGGACCTACTGCTAATGCTTCTTTTGATGCAGCCCAGGGCACGGTTGGCTTTCTGGGCTGAAATATATCTTAATATATTATATATCTTAGTAATGCATGAGTAATAATATCAAAATGAAAATTTATTAAAGTTGGCTTAGGTGATTAAATGGTTGTGGCTCCAGTCATCTCCTGTAGTTGAGGAAGGGCTACCATGAGTATTTATGAAGCAAGACATGCATTTGGTTGATGTTTCAGAAAAAAACATGAGAAGAAAAAGACAAAGGCATAGGAACTTTCAAAGATTACTATGCTTTGAAGCAAAACATGGATTTTGGATGCACAGAGAAGACATATCTGCCTAACTGGAATGCTTTGTTATCGTGGAAGTACTTGCTAAAAATGTGCCTTTTTGCAGTAGGACTTTGTCCTTCTGTATTCAATATGAAATGTAGAAAGTGAGGATGGCATTTGAGTAGGGCCACAAATGGACCAGAATGTACGTACATAGTCAAAGCTTTCAGTAATACATGCTTTTCCATAGTGTAATCTTGTGTTGAAACTAGTTAAAAAAATGCACATTTTCTACAGTTCTACAGATCTCGCATACTTTTACTGCAGAAAGCTGTATAAAGTATGCATTTTCAGAAATATTTCCTAAGAAAATTCCTTTAGTTCTCTCTAGAATTGTAGAGGGACTCTGTGCAAATTCCCCCTGGTAAAATTTACTTTTCAGCCTCTCTGTTGTACTTAGGACCATTATCCTCAAAATATCAATCAGCATTTCATTGGACTACCTCACTGTACTGCTGCATGAAAGAATGCAGAACTTTTCTTTTTCCTCAGCCCCACATCATGACTGCTGTTAGCAGTAGTCCATGGTTACAATATAAAATGAAAATACATGATTGCAGAGGAAAATTTTTGTATTATTTCAGAGATATCAAATTGTCCAGATAAGAGAAGCATAATGTGCATTTTTGCCCAAATGCTTGCTTAACACGATAATTGTGGTTAGGAAATGTCACTCTCCATCTCCTTTTGCTTAGAAAAATTCAGAACTATTAGTTCAGTAATCCTCATTGCCTATTAAACTTTCATAAAAAGATCGACTGTATGTGCAATTATTATAAACAGTTGATCACTGGAAATTTGGAATATCTTTGTTATGTCAGTTAAGATGATAATGACACATGAAATAAATATGAACACTTAATGATGGGCTGTTTGATTTATGTTGTATTCAGGTGTTGTTCATCAGTCACTTCTGGCATGTGGATGGAGGCTCCTCTCTGGGGATTTCCATGGCAGAGAAAGATATCTGACTATTGCTCATTGTTTTGCTCCTCAGGTCTCTGTCACTGCTTTCAAATTCTGGCAGGGATGCTCTCAGGATGGCCCATCCCATAACACCAATTGACTTGATAAAGATGACTGACTATTTGTAGGTTCGTTCTATATTGCAAGAGAGGATTTATAACTTAAAAGCTGATTCAGTAAGTGAAATAGTGTTATATTACACTGCGTGTGATGTCACCTATACTTCAATGCATATGTATGAGCATATGACATAAATTAAAAAAACTAAACTTGCTTCAATTTGATCCCATAATGGAACCAAAACCTCACTTGCTTTGGTAAAAATGCTGCAGCGTCACTAATAAGTGTCTTCTTTTGATTGTTGTAATTTCAGTGTTATATGTGGGAAATAAGTATCATGGAGGAGTTAACCCTCTCTCTTTCATGGGTCTCATGAACTACTTAAAACTCCAAAAATAAATTATTCAGCAGATTCAAGTATTTTTAGACTTACATATAGATTATTTATTTACTACTTCAGTAGGTATTGGGTATCAAGGCTAGTAGATCCCAAAGGAGGCTTGCTCAAAGTTGCAGCACTGAGCTCTGAGGTATCTTTGATCTGTTACCTACTTTTTCAGTAAAACTGTCAAGAAGAGTTAGCCTGAGAGTGAGACTTGCAAAGAAAGGTCTGGATGCTTGGTAGGGAACCAGCAAACCACTAGCTATTAGCTGATGAACACAACTAATTCCATCTTCTTTTGTAATATGGACATTTGTCTTCAGTGTAGATGCTAATTACTTTCTACTCAAGTACAGTTTTCAATTCCTTTGTCTGTGCAAGGAGAAGAAGCTGGAGGAAGATTATGTTAAGTAGAGCCAGGTGAAATGTCATGATCAAATTTTGAATAAAATAGCCCAGTATGCACCACCTCAGACAGTGCAGAGGTGGGATCTGTTACTGTTCTCAGTACCACTGGGTACTTAAGTTCTAATAGCAAGGTGTCTATTCATACGGTGGGAGATGAGTGAACTTTTTAATCTTATAATAGTAGTAGATATCTTTGAACACTCCTCTTCTGCCAGAGTAATTCAGCACAATTAGAATTGCAATCAGTAAAATTACTCGTTTGTAATTGAAAAAAAAAAGGCAGTTAGGAAAAATAGAAATAGTCTGATTTACAGCTTAAAATGTATTTGATGTTTTTTGGGTAATTTTATGGTGATGAATAAAATCCATCATTTAAAAACCTAGTTTAGTGTTAGACCTTAGTAATAAACAGGAAGCCAAGTAAATATATAATTGCCTTATCTACACCTATAGTGTAATATTTCAGAGCTTCTTGAGTATTCTTTGTGGTAAGAAGAGTGTATGTTGAATTTCTGAGAAGTTTCAATACTGGATTTTTAGTAACTGCTTTAGTAGGTAAAATGTTCCGTTCAGTGAAATGCACAGTAAATCAAGAAAGCTTGGTTCAACTGCTTGAGTGTGCTGTAAGCACAGTAATCAAAGAAATAAGGAGGTAATATTTCTGGTACTAACAGTAATATTTCTTTTGGAACCGGTAGGACTATGAGAATTTCAAATAGACTGCTGCCTCACTAGTGGGCTTTCTTCCTCCAAGAATTAATTTTCAGAGCTGGTGAATATTACAGGGAAGAAAGCATATCTTGCAGTGTCATTTTTGTTTCTGAATACGGTCGTCTTAGCCAAAATATCTTCCTACCTCCCTTGTGTTCGATATACGGTGTAATGTTTGATTCTGATCATAGCATCGAAGAAGTGCAACTCCTATGCTTTCCTAGGACTGTAAAGTCTGGTTTGCATTGGCACTTTGTCTTCAACCTGAAATGTGTCGTCTGTGTATACGGTAATGATAGGGATTATTAAAGAGGAGGTACTGCAATAAGTCACTATTACCAATGTATTAGACCTACCTCGGTTATGATTTATTTCTTAAAAACTGGAATGAAAAATCTTCATCATTTAATATCTATAAAAATAGGTAATGAAAACCTACTAGACTTTGTTGTCTGGGAAGGCGTGGCAGGTGATGGGTAGGGATACAATTCCAGCAGCTAACTGATCCAGTACCACTGGAAATATTCTGTCTTCATCCTCATTCACCTAGTGAAAATAAAGATCAGCTTTGAATTTGCCTTTTAAGTACTCCAGGTTCACTACTGAAACAGAGTGTACGTGATAGATTACAAAATTTTAACCTAAAAAGTCTTACTGTCTTGCTCTTCCACTAAGAAGCTTGAAGGTTAGTTTAATTGCTTGAATTACGCTAACCTCAAATATTCCAAACGTTCAAATTTTTTCTGACATCCCCTGGACATCTGGAGACAATTCTTAGGTCAGTTTCACTAAAATAAATGACATTTGATTACCATTAAATGTCATTCTAGCCATGGGGCACTAATATGTGAAATATTCTGCTACATGACACTCCTGAGGAGATAATGTGGTTAAGTCTCGTTAACTCGCTTCAGTGCTGCACTGTGCCTGATGAAGGAACTGAACAATAAAACCGAAATAGGTGCATGCAAACTGTGGACCTTAGGTGCTGGAGTACAATAGATAAGGTTGCTACTTGCAAAAATGTAGATACTAAAAGACTGAAGATACTAAATATTGCCCGTATCTTTTGTAGCTGTGCTGCATGTTAATACCTAAACTTAGCTGGAACTTAGGTTCCTTTTTGCATTGGTTATCCAGTTAGAACTGACAATGTTCTCTGGACTGAAAAAGACTGAATACTCTGTTTTAGATTTGGGAACATCACAGTTTATGCTTGAACAGTCATCTTGATATAGTCGTGGTCACTTAGTACAAAACTCATGACTGATCAGTTCTCTTCTAATGTTTTTACATTTGGTAGATTTTGGCTAAGCTCACATTGTGACAAAAATGTCACTTATAGTATTTTATTTTCTTTAGTTGTTCATATTGTGATCAATAAAGCAACATAAAAATTTGGAAAACAAAAATTATAAATAAAGCTTCCTTAGCATAGAATTTATTGATGTTGAATGAATTATAAACACCTAATGAATAAAGATTAAATTTTCTCTCATTTATAAGACACTTAAGATTTGTTTTCATTTCACCTTACTGCAGGCAGTTACCTGAGATCTCGAAGTTAAGAGTCTAGACTCCCAGTAGCTCTTCTATAATCCAGAGAGAGGTAAGCACTTGTTCAATTTAGATAAGACAGACAAGAGGAGGATCTCCCTACTTATCTGTCATTCTTCACAGAATAGAAGGGGGACCAAAGGTGACTAAGACAGTGTTTGGATTGTTAGCCAGATTTCACAGGATCCTCTTCCTGTACTGTCAGAACCTATTGGGTCCCTGCAGTCATTATGTTCTGCTCTGCTTATTTAACTTCTTGTTTGATCGTCTGGTTTTATTTGGTTTTTTCCCTGTGGAAATGTTGAAATGTTGTAGCATGCAGCTGGTAAGAGGGAAACAGCATTCCTGGAGTTCTCTTGATTCAGAGCTCGCATGTGAGATGCAGCCTGGGACCCTCTCCCGATTTCCAGAGCTTACAATTGCCTAAGTTTTTTTGACTATTGTAGTGATGTGATTCATGGAATAATTCTATGCTTGAAGTTTAAAATTCTTTCCTTTCTTTGGTTTTTTGAGATTATTGGGATAAACTTACAGATGGGCAAATATTTTTGATGTTAGACATATGTGTAATATAATAGAAATGTGCTTAATTAAAAATGATCAATTCCTAAAGGTGAAAGAAAAATTATTAAAAAGATATGACCACTAAATATTTGTATTCCTTCGAAGTATATAAAAATGAATTTCATAAACAGTCTTCTCATTCTGAATTCCTATTTTAAAAAGAAAATCTTGGAAGCTGTATTTATTGTACGTGCAAAATGTACAATGGCTAAAATTTGATCATATAAAAAAGTACTTCAGTTTTATGGCAAGTTCCTAAAAGATTTTGGAATTTTTTTTTTTACTGATGGAAATGTATCTTTGCTTGTGGTATCCCAATTTGCATGAGTGTACAATGGGTGAGATTAGCACAGAAGACTGTCCCTGGTGAACACCTCTGTGTACTTATGGTGCTAGCATCATATGCTGAACTATAGAAATAGACATATTTTATAAGTCTTTTTGTATATAGGATCTTAGGAGCTGTTAGTATAGTTATACTACCCTTATGTTTGATTTCAATGGATTTTCAAAAAGTTTAAGCACTTTGTTGTGTAAAATCCCATTCCATCCCTCAAGTTACCTTAATTCATTGCCTTCTTGCTATGATAGTTTAATTGAGTGTTGGGTATAAAGCTAATTTTATTTCTCTTTTGCCATCCTAATAGTTCTCACTTTCTTTATTGAAAAAGTAATTACTGCCTTTAGATACAATAACTGGGAAATTACTTTTCCTAATAACTCAGGTTATCATCATCACCGTAGTAAAAATCATTGATGCACCAAGAAGAGGGTTTTGTGACTTCAAATTAGTTTAAAATAGCTGATATTGCTGTAAAAAGTTATATTTGTGTGGTTACCATTTAGACTTCTACAACAGACTTCAGTGTTCTGTACAGAAAGTCATAGTCTGGGAAAATGTTGACAAGTTTATTCTTCTGATATTTCGCCCGCTATTTTTATGTTTTTAGACTAAATTTGCTGTTTTCACAGAATTTGTTCCTCCATCAAACATCTATGAATGATACAAGTTAAAGAAAGAGATTTAATGATCTAAAAGCGATCTCTTCTGCAGTTACATAGATATAGGTCATAAAAGAATGTTTAAGTGTTAAGAAAGAACAATGTAGTGTTAATAATGGCTTAAGATGATTATGTGAGGTCTATGCTTACTGCTTTAAAAATGAGAAAACTGACACTTTTTAAATGTGTATCAGAAGAATTATTGTGTAAGCACTTACACACTGGGGATGGGAGCAATTAAAGCTGATGCAAGGAGTTTTTGATTGCTCAGCTTTTGCAAATTGAAGGCACAATTGAAGTGGTATAGAATATAAAGTTGTGACTTCTAGTGTATGTAGAACACACAACTGAATTTTCCTCTTACACTTGCTTAATTAAGTAATTCAGTGTAATGCATTTTTATTAACACGTTCATCAGTCAAAATAAGGTGTAAGTGGGATTGTTTTCCTCCCTTCGGTTCTGTTGTCAATAATTATTTTGCATGTATGTCTCACGGTAAGCTAGAAAGAGTCGTTACATGGGCAAATGGCAAGGGGCTGTTTTGGGCAGGTAGACTGTGGCAGGCTCCAAGTGTCAAATCTGAGGAACATCGTAGCACTTTGTAGCAAGGTATATTAAGTGTAGGCAGCTAGGTGATGATAAAACTCTCTAAGTAATAAAACAAAAATTCTGCACCTATTTTTGGGACTCAGTACCTGATCTAGTATTGAGTCTTTCTATGATTTCACTGGGCCAGCGTCCAAAAGACTTGAGTTTTCAGCTGTGCATGGAGTAACAAACACGTATGTATTCCTACACCTGGCATCATGTGAATACTCTTCAGAAAGACAGCTGTGATTTTTCAAGGGAAAACTGGAGCACAGTATCATTTAATCTGATAATTATAGACAATTAGCAAGCTTGCTTTATTAGTGATCATTACTATCATTTGGCAGAATTAGGTCACCTGACTTATATTTAGGCACTATATTAACAAAAGATATATTAGTAAGAACAAGAATAGTGATGTCCCACCAGGGAGCTGGAATATGTTTAGGATCTCCTTATTGAAATTATTAATGATCTAAAATTAACAATAACAACAACAACAAAAGCCTCTGAATCTTCTGGGTGATAAAAATGGTCTTTTTTTTTTTTTTTTCCCCGCCCCCCCCCGAAAGTTAACTGGTTAGATTTTCTTTCACTCTAAATTAGTCTCAGTCATGAAACTTGTTCTTTTTGGGGATAGTTCCTGGTTTTGGGTGCACTGTGCCATTATTGTGAGTCTCTGTAAATCTTCAACTTAACATTTGTATCGCAAGGAGCTGCTATGTCAGGTTTTTTTCCAATGTACGCATAGTCCAGTAGTCCCACTGGATATTTTAAGGAGGACGTTTCGAAAAAACGTATAGCATATGTTTTGTCTGAGTTGTTGCAGTTCAGGTAAACGACATTGTCCTGCAGTCTGTACTGGATCTCAGTTCCCGTGTTAGTATTAGCCACAGTTTCAATGGTGCACTCACAGCACAGGCAGAAAACTTCATTCTATCATCAGGGTTCTCCCTGTGACTTTCACAAGCATTGGTTTGATCTCATATCCTTTACTGCCATTTATCATCTGATACCCAGCACGAGATGCATCTGTGTTGAAACCTGGGCCTCAGTACTGAATGTGTCTTTCTCGTGTACGTATATTTTGGCTTTCTGTGCAATCTGTTATGTGGAAAGACTCAGGCCAGGTGCAGTGTGAACATGGGCCACATTTCCTGCTGGTCTGAGCTCTGAAATCTGTAGTCTCTGTCACCCTTGATTGGCCTCAACATAGAGGATTCTCTGTGCCAGGAATTGTCCCGTGCGGGTTCCCAACATCCAGCTGTGGCTGGTAATGCTCAGTCAATACCTTGTGTCTGTTACTTGCCAGAAGACCCAGTTTATTTGGGGTATGATAGCGCTGTGCTAGTGGGTCCATCGATATAGCCTCATGCAATTGCTATGTTTTATCCCAGCAGTGGGTGGATTTCAGTGGCAAGGAACTGATCTGTTTAAAGTATGTTAGGATGGGGGGTAATATGAACCTTCAGGAGCTTTTGTAAAATGTGATGTACCTTGAATATTGCTTTGTATCAGCCACCCTAATTTAGACTCTGTATGTGGCAAGAATTGAGCAAAAGATTATAGAGTAGTTTTATTGTCATGTGGCCAGCTAAGACCTAACTTTTCTCTGTATCGTGGTCTCTTATGAAATACCAAAAGAAAGTAAAACCACAGTATATCCCTTCTTTCTGACAGCATTTTGTCTCTTTGGAGACATAAATTTAGTATTATGATCTTTACTTGCAGTATGGTTTCTCAAGATTTAAATTGATCATAAGCAATGATTTGCACAGAACGATGTACAATAACCCATTGCTATTTTGTGATATAATTTTAAATAATACAGTGTACGTGTAATCGCTTGTCCTCATCTTTTCGTAGTTTTACTCTTAAATCCTGGCCTTTCTATTCTTTCTGCCCTTCTCTGCAGCAGTGCACACATCAATACTGGTGGTATAAAAGAAATCGTGATGCCACTGCATGCTTCCCAGGAGCTTTGACTTAGTTAATGCTGGAAGTGTATTTCTGTTCTATTGTGCAAGGTCATTTTCTCTTCTTTTAGTGGTAAAAGACACCAAATGATCTGTGCTGCTTTTTGCCTAGTATATTGGCTAGGAAAAACAGCACATCTCAGCTCACAGATTTCCCAGCAATAAACAATATGTTTTTAGTACTTCCTAAGTGAAGAAGATGGCAATATCTTTGAATCAGACACTGCAAACAGAGAGGTCTTTCCCTGAAGACATACATATCAAACATTTAAAATCGAATGGGAAAAGACAGTAAAGAGATTCCCATCTGAAGCATTTTGCAACGAACACAGTTTACTTCTCTAAAGAACATTGCTCTATGTGTCACAGAGACAAGCTAAGCTTGTGTTATAATGCCATCAAATTGTAAAATATCACCAGGGTAGTTTCATCCGTGGTGTAACTCTTTTGACTTCAATAGCCTTATGTATTTTGTGCCAAAGCTCTAATTTGCCAGAAAGAAAGGAGTACACGTTGCAACAGTTAGGTTATTCCAGTACAGTGCTGGTTTTAAAATGTAAATAATAATGGCAGGGATGAAAGAAAGAAGCTTTGATGCTGTTCATTACAAATAACAGGAAGAGAACACTATTGACTGCACGAACACCATAGTTCTTATTGTGAGATTTAGCCAGTAAGAACATTTATAACTTTATTAGGCACCTCCAATAACAAGCGTACAAAGTTGTGTGGTCTGTGCACATTCATTTCAATGGTGCTTCAGCACCAAGAAGAGTTTGCATGTCAGCATCCTACAAGCAGAGGTCTGAGTGGGCAGAGTTTTCAGATCTCTTGAGGCCTGTAACAAGACTCCTTGGGGCTCTGCAGAAATAAAAAACTTGCACATATGTTGCAGACTTGTTCATTCGTTTGCATATGTGTTGGATTAAGTCTTAGTAGCTCAATAAGGATTTTTTTCCCCCTGTCAATACTGCAAAATTCATATTCTGCAGGACATTGCTTTGTAATTGTGAGACCAACATCATTACTTTCTTAGGAGGATGTGGGAAAAAACATCAGAGAATCGTTCTTGCTTCTGAGTTTATTGATGGGACCATCTAGAGATGTATAGCTGCTTTGAAGTAAAAACTTTGACTTCCTTTTTTCAGATGGTGTTTTTACTGCTGTTTACCTGAATGTATGTGTACGATTTGATAAATCTGTTGGCTTTTAGATGTGGTGGGCTGATTTGTTTTTAGACTGGGATTTCTGATGATGGGAGCTGTTGCTGCATTGCTTTATCAGTTTTCTCAATAATGCGGAATGTAATTGCCACTAGACATACTAACCAAGCTCCAGCCTCTGTTGCACTGAACAGGAAACAGACTCTTGACCAGCATTTTTAACTAGCTAAGGGAGCTTTTGAGGATGAGTTACCATCTGAAAAAAAAAAAAAATGAAAGATCCATAGAGCCAGAGAGAACACAACAGGGGTCTTCAGACCACAGCCTAACATTCGCCTGTAAAGGAAGTCCTGAGTACTGCCTGTGTACTCAGATCCTCAGCAAACACATCCACCTTTGAAGTTAGCCCTGCTTTGGGGAAAAGGCTGGACTAGATGACCTCCAGAGGTCCCCTCCACTCTAAATTTTCCTGTGATTTTGTGATTTTATATTTAAACAGTTGTTAAATTCAATTATTCTCTAATTCATTTCTGTAGTGCTCTGACCTGAGTTACTGGAGTATGCCATGCAGCTGATGCTGTTAATAACTGGGGATACAAGCTGGAAGAGTAGAACAAATTACTTTGATTTGATGTTTTTGTAATAAAGGTTCCCAGCCTCTCTTCTGTGTTCTACATAAGCAAGAAGGTTTTAAGTGTTTAAAAATTGTAAAAGCCTGAAAAGTTCTTTAAATATTTAGCCTGAAAATATAATTATATGATACTAGAGTAGTACATCCTTTTAAAGGCCAAGTTCATTGTTCAGCAGAGTGTATCTTTGAAGCTGCCAGCCTAAACATTTGAGCTAAGGTGCAGGCTCATTTGGCTCTGAAGTACAAGAAGTAAGGGCAAATAAATCTCAGTCATGGGCTAAGCGGAAGGTCTGGAACAAGAAATCCTTCCTCTGAGATTTGGCTGCAAAACACACAGGTAACTATTTCCCCTGCTGCGGCTCTATGGACAGGAAAGAAATGATAAAGCTGGCATGTTACATCATCAAACACAATATTCTTTATGGTTATATTCGTGACTGCTTTTCCCCATAGGGAAGTTTTCATTATGTAAGGGCATGAACTCAAACCACTTGGAAACTGTACTTTCTGTATGTACAAACTGACCTTTAATCAGGAAAGATAATGGAATATAAAATCTACATTTGTATTAGGATTGTCACGCTGGCAGAAAAGAGGAGTCCCTTTGTAGCTTATGTCCTTTCTGACTTAAAATTTTATAACCAGCTCTAATGCTACTGCTGTGTCAAAGATGAAGGTACATGGTTTAATGTTAATGGAAAGATGGACTTTAGGTATTCCCTGGATAACTATTCTGAGAATTTTAAGTATATCAAACATCAATGTACTTTTAGGTAAATTTACTATTGAAAGTAAATTGAAAGTATTTCTTCAGTTCTAAATTTTAAAGGAATGATCTTATGCCCAATATTTTCCATGTTTGCCTCAGTCAAAGTGGACTTGCAATACATGCTGCTCCTGCAAATGTCTTTTCCACAGGGTACCGCAGCCACTACTTCTTTTTTCTCTAATTGTTTTGCAAAACATTCTTCTGTTGCGACACGCAAGAAGTGTGTTGTATGGTGATGGCTTGGGTGAGCCACAGTTTGGTGTAGTTGGTAGTATTCATTTACTGAGTTACAAAAATAAAAACTATAAATGATATGAAAATAATTGGAGTGATCTAAGGCTTGATATGATGCCTATTCAAGCAGTAGGAATCTTCCTACTGATTTCTGTCTAATTTTGATCAGGCTCCTAACTAGCTGTTGGGACCTTGCATTTCCATTGTCTTTACAGTTGTTACTGCCATCTGCTCCGCTCACTTGTCATGTCATGTTTAACATTAGATCCGTAATCTCCTAAAGTGAAGGTGACCATCTTTGCTTCTCCTGTAGCAACTATGGTGGTTCCTTAATCTTGACTTTTAGGTCCCACAGAGATACAAATAATAATAATTTAATTAACATAATTTTATACATTCAAGTGTGCTTGTTCACGTCTGCTATGTATATTTTAAACTTATATCTGTTCAGGCTTGTATAGGGCACATGCAATTGCTTGTTGAAACAGGAGGCTCCAATGCCATGAAATTGTGTATATCCTCAGAAATATAACTCGTGTCATTCCGCTTCATCCATGTGCCCAGTTCCATTAAATATAAGCAGAACTTGTTGACAGGGATTCAATATGTGGTATCTGAAATTAAGCCATGTAACCAGTCTTAGCAAAGACTTAACAAAGGTTGCAGTTGTACGTTATCCACTTTGGGTACAAATGTTGTCATGGGGAATGGATTAATGCCCTGCCATTCTCTGTCCTTCTTGTAATCTTTTTTTCCCAAAGAATGTCATATCAGATTTTTTTATGTCTTGTATAAGCTGTGAATTATATCATTGTGCTCTACTGCTTTGACCTTTTCTACACACTGTAATTTGAGTAGCCATTCCACTGTTCTCTTTTAACTTCTTTATTATCCCATAGGGAACATGTAGACTGGTCAGACATTCAGAATACACTCCACCCTCATTTTGACATCAACTGTCAGCCTTTTCATTGCTTTACAGGGCTGTTACCCAGGCTTCATATTCATTAATTGGTATCTAAAAGAGAAGTAGCCTTATCAAGGAATGTTATAAAGAGAGGAGCTTTGAAGGAATGACATGTACCAGAATACTGAAAAGTTAAAGTAGTGTTGCGTAGGTAACCTATTTCTTAAAGTAGCGCAACTGTATATGTTCCCAGATGACACGGAATTAATCTACGCTATGACAAAGGTGATATCAAAGTGGAAAAAGAAATAATTTTTACCAGTACTCATTATGATCTGGAGATAGTACTCTTGTGGTCTTAATGCCATAATAACAGCAAAAGGTATGATGAATGGGAGGTAGGACCAGACATCATGTTTTGAAAGGATATGGAAATAATGTTACAATGTTATCAATGCCACATCTGTGGCTTAATGAGATAAAAGTTTTAAAACTGTAAGAACAGTGATTCAGTTTCACACTGGTTTCATTTCAAGGTTCATTGAATTATTTCACTTTCTCTGGTGCCTTTACAGAGTGATGTCAGTTTGCTGTGCAAATGCTTCTTCTCTGGCATGTGTCAAGAGTGCTTTGGATGTATTTTGTCCCCTATTTTGTTCAGCTTTAGCTTGTTTCTGTACAAAAGACTTTCATGAGCTCTTGTACTTACTGTACACTGAAACTGAAGAAAATAATAGAATTTACTATGACTCTGAAATATGGTTTGGAAAGGAGAATCAGTTATGGCTAAGGAGAAACTAGTTTTGAAAGGTTCATCGATGGAGTTGTTTCAGGATTAAAATTATAAAAATTTACAGTTACTATGCTTTCATCACTTAAAAAGTTTTAAAGAACTTTTAAGTCTTTAGAAAAAGAAAAAGGGTGTCTATACTATTGAAATCAAGATATTTCAAAATTTGGGAACATATTTCTGACTCTTCACGCTACTTTGGAACAACAAATATTTTTAATTGCCAGCAAAAACAATATTCATAATACAGAGAAACCTCTCCCTTTCCCATCCATTACTGAGTGACTTCAGGTAAGTCTCAACCTCTAGGCATTTTCTTCCTTTCCTTTCTTACCTTGGAAGCCCTTGAGTACAGTGTTTTCTAGTGAGGGGGG
>NW_010102704.1:96111-97042 GCF_000699245.1 Pterocles gutturalis
TGCATAAAGAGGCTCCTATTTAGTGGTGCCTTGAGGCTGTACCATAATACATACAATTAATCTAGACAAAATTTACTTAGACTTCTATGTGAAAACAACTTTTCTGTGGAAGCTTTTTTTTTGAGAATTGGTATGTCACAGTGTGTGTGGGACACAGTAATGTTCAAATACAGTGTGCATATAGTCATACATCCTATCGTGGCCACCACATAAACTAGTTGCTTTTCTGTAGCTAACTGTACAAAAGTTGACATCTTTGCTCTGTTATATAGTTGTTAATGATTAAAAGGATTCTGGAACATCAAATTCTATTGCTGCTTTACCAGGTGGTGCTATCCTTACTGTTACTAAATAGCATACAGTTTGTTTTTTTTTTGTTTTTTTTTTTTTGGTGAAAACACAATTGCTACTCTGAAAATTTTGCAAACTGAATACAGACACAAGTAAAAATAAAAAAAAAAAAACACACAAAACCCAAACAAAAAAAAACAAACCTGGCAAGGTTACTGAGGTTATTTTTAAAGTAAATGATAAAAAAAATGCAAGAAATACACTTTTGATTTTAAGGAGAGTTGGAAAATAGTGCTTCTGGTTTCAAATTCGGTGTATTTGAAGGGATTATGCCCTTCTCTGTCGACCATACTCTTGCTTTAATGACACTTGCACGTACTGTGTATGAGCCAGAAGCCAGTTCAGTTCAGACTAAATTGGTTAAAAACAATCTCCTGTTAAATTTCAGTGAGGGTCCTGTGGTTTAAACATGATGACAAAGTTATGCATTTAGTAAATCAGAATATGATATGTGATGATGCAAAGAGGTGAAGACAGTAAAAGTGAAAAGGGAAGTTCCATAAAGGAATGTAAATGCAGGAGAATGCTTATAATTAAGAAACCATCCATCATAGATCTTCCTATCACAGAATCACAGAAT
>NW_010102705.1:0-373 GCF_000699245.1 Pterocles gutturalis
TTTGTCTGATCTGGGTCAATTTGGCTCTGTAATCTGAGTGTTCAATAGAGTTATCTGAAGACCCTCCAGAGGCTGCTGCGGCTGGAGGTTGCGCCCCCGCCCCCCTTCTCCGGACCTGAGACTCCTTCTGCCAGAAGCATATTGTCTAGTCTCATTAGCTGGGGATCGGGAGGGTCTTCCTCCTGGGCTCCTCGGATGCTCAAACCTTGGGCAGAAAAGAGAAAACAAGAGAAAACACAGTCAGTATTTCTCGCATCTGCCTGGCCACTGCCCGCTCGCTGCACACCTGCGAGAAGCCCTCCTGCCCCATGGGCCACGGGGAGCGTCCTGCCCACAGCCCTGCTGCCGTCCCCGCGGCGGGACCCCAACGGGG
>NW_010102705.1:431-1740 GCF_000699245.1 Pterocles gutturalis
TGGTACCCCAATGGGCACTGAACATGCCCAAAGCCCTGCCGCCGTCCCCGCGGTGGTACCCCAATGGGCACTGAACATGCCCAAAGCCCTGCTGCCATCCCCGCGGCGGTACCCCAACGGCACCCTCCTCCGGGCAGCCCCACAAACCGCAGCCCAGGCAGTGCCACAGGGTGACAGCAGTGCTGTAGGACCCTCTCGGTTCCCATACAGAGCGGGAACGTCTGCAAGAGGCTTTTAAAGCACCCTGCAGAATGTCAAACACTTCACTGTAAGTATTGAGGGAGTATTCGCGTGAGTACAGAGACATACACCCTCCGGTTGTTTTCCAAGGCACGGATAAATCTACGCAAGGCTGGCATCATCCTAGACATTATATCACTTTGATGCAAGACCATGTGGTAAAAGTAAGTGCATTATTTATTTGGAAATAATTGATTTGCTTCTCATTTCCTTCCAAATGGATCTAAGCACCACGTTACTCTCACAGAGACGGGCACCCCTGGATTCCACCCCTCCTGCGAGGTCCACGCGTTGGTTTAAATGCCTGGGGAAAGCGCTGCCACTCGCTCCTCAACTAAAGGAGACTTCAGGCGAGAAGCAGGGAGGTGCTGCGGTTCCCACCGGCACAAATCCCGTGGATGCAGCCGTTTCCATGTGTGCCACACAGGTGGAGCTGGAATTGCACAGGGGAGGAGGGAAACGGTGGAGACAGAAGTGGGAGCATCGCCTCGGGAGAAGCTCCACAGCGGCTGCTCACCAACTGAGGATAGACAAGAAGGAATTAAACTTCCCCTTGCAGGAATTTGGTTGCTATCATGATGCTGGGATACTGCGTATGTGTTTAATATCACCAGTGCTCTTGCACTCTGTTGTTGGGAACAACATTTTAAATCTAGTTTTTGTTTTAAATCAAGAACTTCCAAAGTGATGCTCAGTCAGCAATCTCCTCTGCATCCTATAGATCAAGGCTGACAATTTGTAAGTTTAATCAGGTCATGCAGGCATGGTGCCAAGCTGTTATCAACAGCGCCGAAAAGAAAGTTTAAAAATAATTACAGTAGTACCAAAATCACTAGAGCCCTGGCTTCTTGAATCAACATTTCCATTAAAGATGTGATGCAGCCGTGTACATCCCAGCCCAATTAACCTCTTTAAGTCTGTTTAAGAGCAGGTATGCGCGCTCTGGATAGAGTGGGTCCCAGGGGTTTGCCGTTGGCACCCTGCGTGTTTGCACTGGCGCCTGCGCCTGTCTCCGCTCCTGGCAGTGGTGCGGGCTCCGAACGGGCTGTGCCAGCCGGGGCAGCCCCAT
>NW_010102705.1:1827-3634 GCF_000699245.1 Pterocles gutturalis
ACCCCCCTGCGGAGTGGGATGTGACCCCCTGGCCAGCCAACCTTCCAGCCTCCAGAAAGCCCAGCATTAATTTTGCTCTAAAATACACATTTTAAACCTGTCACCTTCATTTAAAACTACAATTCCTTATATTTTCATGGGAATAATAAAAATGTCTCATCATCTCTTTAAATTATTCCCGTTGCCTGTTCAGAGGTCCACAGATGAGCACGGACTGATGGTCCTGGCGCACCCCTGGGCTGGCACACACGTGCTGGGGACAGCCCTGGCACGGCTCTGGCCGCCGTGCTGCTGCATGGCCAGGGAGGGCGATGCCGCACGCGGGGTCCCCCTCATGAGGGCTGGTGGTCCCCGGCCCAGCAAGCCCCACGCCCACCCCAGCTGTGCAGAGCCCGCACGGCTGTGTTGGGACCGCTCTGTCCCTCGTCCCCTCCTTCCCCCGGCCTTGCTGCCCTTGCTCTTGCACAACTCCTGGCCCGTGCGGTGCTGCTGCGCTGCTTTGGCAAGCGGTTCCTCCTGTTTATCCAGTGTGTTTACCAATGTTCTGGTTTTAATCCGCTCCAGCTCCTGTTCCTCTCTCATGAATGACTCCTGCTGTTGTTCCTTCTCTCTGCCGCTGGACCGTTTCTCAGCCTGTGTTTCCTGTGCTCTGTTCCAGCTGGTTTTGCCCAGCTGCATCTCTGCTACGATGAACCTTGTTCACCCTCCCAGTATCACACCAGCACTCCCACTCTGCTCCCCTGATGCTGCCAGATGCCTGGCCAAAATCTGCAGTGAATTGCTGCCATTGCTGCATCCCTGGTTTCCACGAACAGGCCACAGAGTAAAGGGCTTTCTCCCAAACGACACGATCCATCCAGACTTACATTAATATTCAGAATCCCCATCCTCCTGGTGTAAACCCGACAAAGGACAGCCCGCACTCCCCAAGGGTTAAACACAAAAGCTGATGTCTGCCGTGGAGGCTGAAGGAGCCGGTGAGAGGCCCTGAAGCACAAGAGGAAGAAATTCAGCAGATAAGGACAATGACAGCCACCTAGGCGCACAGCCCTAACGCACACCTGGGCAGCGGGGACCGAGGGGCTGGCACTTTGTGTTCACATTAACGAACACTCCCGCGCCCAAAGCTCCGGTCCGGAGCCGACAACCCACAGACAAAGGCATGACAAAGTGTGTGCGTGGGGATCAAACATTTATCCTGCCCCTGAGTGAGACGCATCATTCATTTGAATGGCAAAGCCGCGAGCTGATTAACTGATTCTAACGAGAATTAAGCTGTGTGTTAATTCAGATCTCGCCTTATGAGCTATACGAAGCTGATCAGCACAACTAATAGGGTCTGGTGTCCCTGGGGGCGGGGGACAGCGCAACTGATGAACTCCTCTGCAATCAGCGAGACACGCAGCTCTTCGGCCAGTTGCGGCGGGTGGCAGGTTTAACGCTCTGAACGTGTCTGAGAAGGAGTCAGAGCATCTCCAGGGCCCCTCGGTGAGGAGGAACACTCGCTATCCGCTGGCAACACGTCCACTCCTACAGCACCTGCCTTTATGAATTGCTCTTCCTTTGCATACGGTGATAATAGATGTATTTTTTGACATATAAGCTCACACTTGGTGGCTATTGTTTCCCTTTTTCACTCCTCGGTACATCAGCCCGTGAGTTTATTACTGTTTAGCTCACTGACCTTTCCAGGCATTGTGGAATTAAGGTGCAGAGCGGCCGGGGAAGAACACAACAATACATCACTTCCAGCGGAGCTACCGGCGCGCTAATGGCAGCGGAAGTGAGAGGGCCCCGGCGCGGCAGC
>NW_010102705.1:3740-4023 GCF_000699245.1 Pterocles gutturalis
AATGGCTGATGGGCACTGGGGTCCGTGCGGGATGCAGAATCCCGCATCCCCGGTGACAATGGCGCATTATAAGTTAATAAAAAGCGTGTGTGCTGCTGATTTTAATCTGCTTATAACTACAACGTTCATTTCAGTATCTTGATGATTTAGACAAATCACATAAACAGACACTAAAACATTGTTTAACAATGAACTTGGCTTTGTTGTAAGACCACAGTTTTAGCATATCTTTCAGCAAATCCTAATTAGCTGTCTTTCAACACGCGGTGCACCTGCCCCCACA
>NW_010102705.1:4037-4341 GCF_000699245.1 Pterocles gutturalis
TCTTCATAGACTGCTGCATTCATAGGCCAATAAATAAATTGCAGGTCAAAATTATTACAAAGCTTTCTTCGAATAAACCCATCTCCTTCACAATACAAAGCCGCAGATATGAAAAGTACCTAAAGCCCACTCAAATGGTATGATTACAGGGGCTGTTGGAGTTTAATAATCTGACTGTAATTCAGGCATTTTCAACAGCTCATTAAGGGTTCATTAATATATGGGCAAGCTTTTGAATTATAAATAAGCAGATTAGGAACCCGCAGTGTCTGAACTGTACAGCAGTGTCCTCGCCAGCAGAGCC
>NW_010102706.1:0-12834 GCF_000699245.1 Pterocles gutturalis
CCCTGAGGGGAGGGATGGGGCTGAGGAGAAGGAAGGAGGCGGGGGGAGGTTCGGGGCAGAGGGGGTGCTGCGGGAGCTGTTTATTTTTTTGGGCAGGAGGGAAATCATTTTTAGTTTTGTGCCCTTACTAGAAAATTACTTAATTCAGGCCAAACGCTGCCTTGAAATTGACTTAAATTGTTGCCACCAAGTCTGTGAAACAGTCAGTTTGGTAAGAGATTGCTTTACTACCAAGAAGTTAAAATGTGAAGCTAAGAACATGAATCAGTCCCACAGTAAACACTTTAAAAGGTCAAATGATATCACCCCGTACTGTTAATAGTTGGTTTTCTGATTCAGATCCAGTCCAGATGTATTTGAATCCCGTATGGAAAAAAGAAATGAAGTGAAACAGCAGCCCCTGGGATATTCTAAGCAAGGAGAGTTTGTCAGATGCATGGAGGAAAAGGCAAGGCCAATTTTCTTTGTAATCGCATATATTAAAGCTATAATGACACTTATATAGGATCAGCGTAATGCTGCAAACATATGGTGTTCCTGTTAGTAAGGAGCCCCAGAATTTCACTCTCTGGTGGCTAAAAAGATTGTTCTGTATTAGTTAGGTATTTTTTAGACTGTAAATTCTGTGCTTGAGGCTTTATTTAAGTGTTTATATAGTTACAGATCAGTTTGGCCAGATGGAGTGATGTGATCTTGCTTTTTTCATTTTTTTAGGGAACACAAGAAAAGTGTTGAATAATATTAGATCCAAAATGCATACTAGTTTTTAACTAGCTTTTAACTAATCCTTTCTGGCCTTGGAATTCCTAACTCCCATTAAGCTACTCATGTTCTTATTTACTTCTCCTAATAAATAATTTATTTTATTCAAAATGCACTGCAGCGATCTTCAACTATCTTAAACTTGAGCTCCTACTCGGGAGATTTTTGTCAGCAAGCACGTTATGTGTGCAAGGGAACGCAAATAAGTGGTATTAAAGCATCAGCTATAAAAACTAAAGAAGAATGTTTTCTTCTAGGCAGAAGGCTTGGGCACAAAGACATCAAAGGGAGGATTCACAAAGGATAAGGTAAGGGAAATGAACCTGAGTGTTACGAGGGGACACACAGGCAGATCAGGGGTGTGGATTAATTTGTACAGTCACCATCAGTGCTTCAGCCAGGAGCTTCTTAACATAAAACTAATGTTCCTTATGCTGTGCTCAAGTGTAAGATTTTAATTTACTGTTGGGTTCATGTTCAATCTTAAAACTCCTGGTGCTCTGGGTTTTTATTATCCTGTCCTTTGACACCCTGGAAGTTTCTGCTAGTTAGGGGATCTGTACTGAATGCTCTCAGTAATAAATGGAAAGGGATAAGCTGCGTTTACAGTGCGTAAATATATTTCCAAAGATCAGCCAGTAGGGGGACAAGAGAATGGTTTTATTCTCTTTCACATTCCTGTATTTTGGCAAACTTTCTGTGTGAATCTGCCAACAGAGCATGTGTCTGAGACAGTTGAAGGCAAAAGGCTTCAGCTCCTCTGGCAGCTTCAGTAGAGATCTGCACAACTGGAGCAAAGTGTGTTCTGACCAAATCTCTTCTATTCTGCCTCAGCATCCGAATCCACTCCTCAGTGTGTTACCGCTTATGATTTACTAGTTTCTTTGGCAATTAAGAGGACTAAGTCACACTGTAAATTGAATTAAGTTCCTCTAGCTTGATTTTGTTCTCTGTAATTGTATCCATTCATTGTCAATTCTCACTTGAATCAGAGAACTGTCATGGTGCCAAATTCCTTATGCTTTCTCTTGCAGACTCTTGATTCGATTCTTAATGTTGAGATGGTGAAAGATAAATCAGCGGAGGAGATAAAACAGGTGATGGATTTGAATGGAATAAAGTTTGCACCACATCTGTGCTTAATAGTAATCTACATGTGAGGATGGAAATTTTACGCAGACTGAAAGATAAAACATGGCTATGAATGTATATTTGTAACAAGCATATTCACAAGCATATCAATAGTAGAAGATTTCTCCATGCAGGTAAGTCCACATAGAATGTACCAACTTGATAAATAATACATCTGGAATTGACCACTCAAAACCTGTCTCTACTGTAATTCTTATTGTAGCCATTTAATGTGTAGCAGCTACAGTGGTGTTAGCAAGCTCCTGTCAGGTTTCAAGCCAGGTAAGGGAAAACCCCAGCAGCAGCTCATGTGGATTATGCTACATCTGTTTTGCAGGAATAAAAACAAAGCTTTTGCCTTGTTCTACCTTTGCTAGCGTTATCTGTCATTCAGGAGTCTCTGTACCTGTACTAAAGCTGGTTAGGGGGAGAAGGCGGTGGGTGCATTAGTTTGTTTGAAGAACAGTGTGAATCAAGTTATTCTCCCTACTATATGCTTGGCTTTGCACTGTATTCCCTCTTACCTAGTTACGAGTCACATCTGTTCTGCATTTCTGATGTAGCTTGAGTTGGCTCTGGTGGTTTTTTTTCCTAATCAGACTGTATGCCAAGAAACTTCATGTAGGCATGGTCATTTAAGCGGAGTAGCACGTATGAAGGAGCCTTCCGACATGACGTGAGAGCAGAAACCTAGCTGCTTTCCTGATAACCACTCTACAGTGTTCTCAGGCTATGTGCTTTGCAGGGGATGGTGTGCCACCAGTTCTAGAAGGGAGTGGATTTGATAACTCATGAGTTTCCTTCAAGTTTTTTCATTGTTTAAACATTTCACTGATAATTCTCATTAGTTACGTAGGACTGGGGAAGAGTAACTGAAAGAGGCCTGGACTCTGGGCTTTTAGCTTGTCCATTTATTAAGGACTTTGAGCTTTTATGTAGATATTGCCATCCTGCTGCAATGAAGAAAAGGATCGTGAACGCAGAGAAACATGATGCAAAGACTTGTCTTCTTTTCAAAATGTTTTGTTTGTTCTTTATTTGAAAACCAAACAACTCTGAAAATCATTAGCATGATTATTGTGAAAAGTGTAAGATGCATTTCTGATGGCTAGTAAATCTAGAGCTCTCTCTGAGCCCACTGCTTATTTCTGTTACCTAGTTGAAATCTGGCATTTGATACAAGAACTCTGCAACGTTAGTATATTGCATTAGCAGGAAAGTCAGTCAGCCTTAATTGAAAAATGACTCCTCAAAGTGCTTGCAAAGGTTAGTTGACAAATGGAATTCTTTTTAAACTATTTAATATTACTGCTAGATGCTTGATTTTAACTGTAGCTTGTCTCCTTTGTTTTCTACAGATTTGGAATCAGTATTTTGCTGCAAAAGATACGGTTTATGCTGTTATTCCTGTAAGTACTTCCCCTGTAGATATGCACTGGCAAGGCCAGTGTGCAAAGCTTTCCTTTCTAAGTGTGATTCTGTTGCTTCTAGTGGCAATCATTGAAGGAAAATGAGGTTTCAAGAACAGACTTTCTTTACAGATTGAGTGATGTTATTGCCCTAAATAAAGACTTTTGTTTCCGAAAACGTGTATCCCTTTTTGTCTCACATGAGTCTCAGTAAAGCTTGTCCTTTTTTTTTCTGCACACCTGGCTTGAATTCCCAGGCATTTTTTTATTAGGAGTATGTATGCCTCTTCGCAGGGCCCTAGTATCTATTAAGGTAGCATTTCTATTTTCACATCATTTTTTCTCAGAGTCGCTCATTTCTTTCCCCTATTCTCTGCAGCACAGACTGCTAACTCAAGTTTAATCTGGCAGTGTTGGAGCACTTGGCTAATAACTTGCACATGGCTAATCACTTATGACTTTCATACACTTAGAATTATTGGCAGCACTGTCTTTCATTGAGAGTGCATGGTGCTTCCTGTGATAAGATCATATTTCTTACCTCCGTTCACTTTGCCAGATGTTAATTGTTGTTAATCTGCACGATGCTGAAGAAGTTGTTTTCACTTTTGTGATTTCTTTTTATTCTTTGCTTCAGAGTTTCTGTGTGATTGTGATCTCTTAAATCTGTCTTTTCACAGCTGGGCACGAACACACAGTTCCTTGAGTTCTTGAAACCTCATTTAGATCTGGGGTCTGATTTGCAATTGTAGTTGGCCCTTTGAGCGGCAAGTCGGTGGGAGGCTGTATTCTGTATGCTCTGAAAATGGCAACGTGGGATTTGAAGTCAAGCAGCTTCATGTTTCAGTTTCCCCAACATGTGGATTTTGTGAAAATATTTTGAATTGTACATTTACTGTAGCAGAGGGCCAAAGCCAGGGACTCCAGTTAAGATGGTGTGGGTCTTTCATTAGTGGGGCTGGCACTGTTCTTTGGGGCACTGTTTCAGAGGAGCTTTGGAAGCTTTTAAGCCTTTAATGCAAACCAGATCCTAGGCACATTAGAAAGCAGTTCATGGTGTCATCGGGGGAAGAAGCTATGTCTTTTTCAAGAAACTTTTTGTTGGCTGGAAGAAAGGCCTTGCATAATTCTCAAGTGCTCAAAAGCACACACAGAGGAATTTGGTGTTGATGAATGGCATATGTTTTATTTCCTGAAACACCTTAGAGCAGGTATTAATGTGTGGTGCAGGGAAGAGAAGAGCAGGCAAAAGATTGGGAGGAACACAGAGGACGTGTGAATGAGATTGCCAGGTTTCATCAGGGATGACCAAATATGTTTGTGGTTTTTATATAAACTGAAGCAATAAGTATGTTGTTTGAGTAAATATCTAGGCTGCATTTTAATACTGAAGAACAGATGACTGTGATGTAAAATCTACGATTTGGGGCCAGGGATATGTCATCTTGCTCAGCTGTTGACACCACATGATGCAGTGGAGCTATTACTGAAAAGGGACCTAATGTAAGCCTAAAGCATGGGCCCCCCACCTCCAAGGAATGAAGCTTTGGATACAAGGAGTTTGGTGCAGCATCTTAGAGACGGCATTGTTAAAATGAGGTGCCAGTGACATTTAGGTAACTAAGAACTAAATGCAGTTTTCTGTGCACTTATTGTTAGCTGTGCCTGCAGTGAGACCTGTAGATGGAAGCTGTACCCTGTAAAGGTTAATGAGATGATTCTGAATAACTGACCACATTTGTGTTATGAAAACTGAATTTCCTTCTCCTTCCCCAAAGGCAGAGAAGTTTGACTTACTATGGAGGAGAGCCCAGAAATGTCCATCGGTATGTATGGCAGAGACTCGCAATGTATGGATGTATAGTTGTAATGCACTTTTCCTCTCTAAAGCCTAATCAACTAAGCCACTTTCAACCCTTCTGTCTTCACATTTATTGTATCGGCTTGATTAGTAAAATCCAGGTGTTCAAATATTTGTTTTAGTGTTCAGATAAAAGCAAAGGCTGTTTGTATGTGTTAAACAGTTTGATCTGGATATCAGATATCCAAATAGAAGAGATACAGGGTTCAGAAATGAGAGCACAGCATCTGCCAGGGAATGGATTTAGCTACACACTTCTGGTTTCCATTCACTGACGTCTTGTGGTTAAATATGTTCCGTGCAGCGCTGTGATGAGCCAAGCCTCGTAGGCCAGCTTCATTGATGCTTCTGTGTATTTTCCCATATTGCTTAAAGCATCCTTGCTTTAACCTGGAGGAACTGCTGTTAGCTTGGCCATAGCTACAAGTCAGTTCTCTTGTCTTAGGGGTGGTGTGAGTTGCTCCTCTTTATGTTTGTTTACTGGCAGTGAAAATAGGCAGGAGTATCTGAAAGCGAAAAAGACAAGAAATCAATATGTTGGGGTTCTGTCTGCAGAACGAGCTGAACCTTGGCATGTCTTAGCCTGCTTTTTCTCATCATAAATGTGCGTAGCCATGCTTGCTTCACCATACTGGTGATGGGGGATAGGTAAATGTTGGTAAGCTTAATGTGAGCTATTTGCATGGAAACTATACCGGGCAGGCACTGTGCTGTGTCGGTAATGTGTCACTGTCTCCAAGGGAGTGTGAGTTGTCAAAAAAGACTATGTGGCACACACTGCAGAATTTAGTAGTGTAAGTTCTGTTGCAGAGCATTGTAATTCAACAGCTGCGATGGGAAGGAAGGGGGGAGTTGGGTGTAGTTGAAACCTTTATTACAGATACAGAGTGAATACTCTGGGTTGTGCCTTAGGTGTATGCCAGCATGGCAAAGCATAAAATACTGAGAAGGCATAATATGGTTATTTCAGAAATGAGTGGATTCCCAAGAATGTGTTTGTCATATAGGTTGGTAGATATCTGGTAAGCTTCAATTAGAAGATTCCTATGTGAATGAGCACGCTGTTGCTTTGAACAAGTTAAGCTGCAAAAGAGCAGAACAGCTAAGAAGATACAGGACGTCTTTCTGCAGTTTTGTACCACATGCTGCTGGATGAATATTATTTTCTGTTGAAAATAATGTGTTTTTACAGTAATTTGTGCACTGAAGCATGGACTTCGTGCAAATTTCACTGTCCTGAGACAGAAATGAAATGCTTCACTCTGTTATGAAAACAAAGTAGCTAGACTTCGCTGTGTTGAGAGGCGTGCTTTCCTAGATCTGAATGGGAGACTTTACTGGGTTGATGGATTGGTCCTGTATGTTTCATTTGCCAAGAGCAAGATCAAATATATCTGGCTTCCCAAGCTACTCGGCACTTGGAAAGTTATTTTTAGCTTTAAGTGTATTTTTGCACAGTGCACTAGCATTTAGTCAGGTATCCTGCTTCTTTTTCTCCTCCCATGTTGTCCTTTCTCTTGGAGTGGGAAAATGAGCAAGTCCCTAGCCGATGGGGCTGAGTGCACTAACTCTCTAAAGAGAAAATGCTTGCTGCCTGTTCTGGAACAATTGGTGAAATTATAGGATTAAAAAAATCTGATTGCTTCTTATCTTATATTTGACCATTTCTGCTGTTAATTTTCTAGAAGTAAACCAAAAGGTCAGGTCTGAATGTTCTCCACTGCCCTTTCCTTTGCCTGTCACTCAATATGTGCCAAGATATTTACTTATGAAATAATACTGATGAGGTAATGCTGGTGTATTGTCTGTTTTAAAATCTGGTTTCTGCTGTCCTCTTGGTGGGGCAAATAAACCCTTTTATCTGTTGTAGTTCTCTCACCAAAGAGTTTATGCTGGAGGCCAGTATGACACAGGCATAATTTTGTCCTATGAAATGCAGAATTATTTTTTTTCTCACTTCTCTGCAGTTTCTGTATGCTTTGCCAAGAAAAGAAGGCTATGAGTTCTTTGTGGGGCAGTGGTCAGGAACAGAATTACACTTCACATCGCTAATAAACATTCAGGTGAGTGGTTAAAATAAAAGTCCAAAAGTGGCTTGGAATGCAGAAATATATCAGACTATTACAATATATAATTTTGATAAATAATTTAATGAATGGGTTGTCTATCTTCACCTGAAAGTAACTGTTGGGAAAAGCTGCCATTAATTATAGGTACTTGGTAAATTTATGGGTATTAAGAGTCTAATTGAAAGGGCATGGAGGTAGAAGTCAGTCTGAAAATAGAAGCAAGCACCAAACTTTTTAGAACTGTGTAAGCTACTTAAAATACCGGTAGATGCTACGAGATGAAATGTCTTTATGGAAATTGCGGCTTCTTTTAAATGCAAAATGGTCTTTAGTCAAGAAAACACTCAACCTAACTCTGCAAATCCCTTGTTTTCTGCAAATACCGGGAATAATGAACTTTTAATTAGAACTGACCCTTAAGCCCTGAAAAATGACTGCCTCCATAGCAGTTAATACTCAGAAGTTTTTAAATCAAGCCTCCAAATCTGCAACAGAGCTGAAGTTCTTTATGGGATACTTATGGGATATTTATCTCCTTCAGACTCAAGGTGAAACTGCTCCTAGCCAGTTGGTCTTGTACCATTATCCTGAGCTGCAGAAGGAAAAAGGGATAGTATTAATGACAGCAGAAATGGACTCAAAGTTCTTGGTAAGAAAAATCTGTTCATTGGTTTTCTTCATCTTATGCTGCAACTCCTCATGTAGTTTTGAATTAAAACCAAATTAAGGGTCTTTAAAAGACCCTATCCTAAAAAGTGCTCTTACTAGATTTCTTTAACCTCATCTACTTAATACTAGACAAAGCTAGAAGGAAATCATCAGTCTTCGTCTGTCTGGTGATTTCAGCTCATTTGTTCCCCCCCCCATGCCTTACTCTGGGTATTATGGTTTAGTGTTTTTAAAAAAAATAGAAAGGCTTCTGGCTTTCTTACTAATGGAAGCAAATTTAAATGAAAGCTGTTGCTACCTGCCAACAAGTTAAAACAGTGAAGCTTAATCAGGAGACCTCCAGAGCTTTGTGTTAGGTTTCTGTGTGCCTTTGCTCTTTTCCCTATGCGTGGGTGTGCTGTTATTGCATATCTGTAATAGCACAGCACTAGGACTAATGGCACCAGTGATTATACTGGTGGAACATGATAACTAAAGCATCCCACCTCTAACTGACCTACTTATACCAGTTCTCAAACGATGTGCAGAGGAGTCATTGGTAATGTGTTTTCCCTGTTGTGTCTCAGAGTAAACAATCAATTTTTGCAAATAGGTCAACCGTAAGAAGGGAAAGATGAGACTTTGGTGCATCTCCAGTGCCTAAGAGTGGGCAGGGATCATGAAAGACATCTTTGACCTCTGAGGTGTATGCTCAGCAGGGGAGTAGTTTAAAGGCATGGTGCTGAATAATGTAAGTAGGTCAGGAACAAGAGGGAAGTGGTTTATCAAGAGATTTGGAAAACTAAGGAGACTAGGAATTAAGTCATTTGATGAGCAGGACTGCAGCCTTTCAGCTGCTGAAGAGCCTTTTTCAACTGGATACTCAAATACAACGAAACGATGGTGGACACATTCTTTGTTTTGACTTGCAGGTGGTCCATGAAGCACAGTGCTTGGCGAATCAGGTGCAGCTTTTCTATGCGACAGATCGTTCCGAGACCTTCGAATTAGTGGAGACCTTCAACCACAGATCTAATGAATTTAAATACATGTCAGTTATAGCAGAGCTGGAGCAAAGTGGACTTGGAAGAGAACTGAGACCTGGTCAGGTTTCTGACAAGTCATAGAGCCTGACCTGTGGGTGAAGCAAGCCAGGAACAGGCAGAGGGTTTCCCAGACGGGATGGTCCTGTCTCTCTTGTTTTACAGATTTGGTTTGGCTGCAGAAAGGATTTGGAGACATCCTACGACTGTGATAGACAAGCCTGTCTGGCACTGATGCAAGATGAGGACTTGGGCCATTTGAACGACAATAACTAATTACCAAAATGGAGCCTGTATGTCAGTGTAACTTCATCAGAACGAGCCATTTTCCCATCCTGAAACTTACTGCTGTGTGCTGTATTTTTGAAATCTGAAATAAAGTGACAGAAGGGGAGCTATGTAATGGGCTATACTAACATCAGGAGACAGATAACAATCAATGTTTCTTCTCAGTAAATGCATTTTAAAGGCCCTCCGCCATTATAATTGCATGGTCCAGTGCTTTTTAATCTGTGTGGAATTTATCCAGGCTTGTCCATCAAGAGAAGAGAATAGGACCAATGCTCTGAAACAGACTCCTCTTTGTTACTTTGTGTGTGAGGTTCCTTACACAGATGTGTACTGTGGCCTGTGTTTTTCTCAGGATTAAGAAATAGAGTGACTAGGTTTGTTCTGGGAACTTTGTGCTTCTTAACTGATACATTAATTTTATCCTATTACTGTGATTCTGTCTTAGAAATGGGTTTTTTTGAGGAGTAGGATATTATAAACATGGTTTTATTTTGGTATATTTTTGAATAGTGTAGAGGAATTATACATGCTTTACAGAATTAATTTTTCTTAGACTGACAGCTAGTCGGGTAACTCTGCAAATGGTACTTGGAAGGACAAAAATAGCTCTTGTACACATTTCAGGAAAGTCACTCTCTCCAATAAAAGCAAGATGGAATTGCATAGTATCAGGGGCAGAGCCACCAACTGACTTCTCAATTGCTAAGTGACGGTGTATGAAAAAATGCATTGTTGTGAATATGCACAGCAGCTTTAACACAGCAGCATTGGTAAGAATCTGGCTTTTAAGGACTACAGCTGGTTTCATTTTTTAAACCTGCCTTCAACAAAAGAATCCCAAAGCATTCGTGCTTTGAGCTTCTCTTCATTCCCAGCAGCGGCAGCCAGTGTGTGTGGACAAGGGCGTGCTGCACCAGTGCTAAGTGATGTGCAGCCTGTGCATGGATTGTCAGTGTACCACCGCTGCACAGGTAGGCGAGTGAACAGAGCACAGCCAGGAGTTTCTCGGGAGCGATGCTGAAATATTTCCCATATCCCCATCAAATCCCTTGCACTAACTTGCTCTTCGCACTAGTTATCCATTATGTCCAGACCACGTTGCGTCTTCCCATCTGCCTGCTGAAGCTGGAAAGCATTCCCTCCTTTGCCAAAGAAATGGAGGCAAGAAGGGTGAGCAACTTGTCTGTCAGAGGACGACCAATTTTTTGGGCAGGGCTGGTAACAGATTTTCTGTGCTACCCTTAACTGTGACCTGATACGGAGGTTTGATTAGTTATAAAGGGCTCTTAAACAATCTGTTTGCTAGTGTAATTGTAGGACCCTGTTGCTGTTACACTCACTGTCACTCCATACTTTATCAGCCTATTTTTTGAACATGGACATTGTTCAGCTAAGCACTAAAGGTAGATAGTGAGGTTTTATTTTTGGGGTCTATATTAGCAGCAACTCATACACATTGGGTGTGAATGCCTGTCCATTCAGGGAATTATAAGATGTTTCTAGAAGAGGCACATCTTCTCCTGGGGCTCTGCTGCAAGAAGATGGTCTTGCTCCCTGGTAACATCTTTTAGTTTCTGATTGTGTTGGTGTATGAGTGTGTGCATAGCAGCCTGTGTAGCAGGGGAATAGTCAGAGGAGGTGTGGATAAGGCTGTTATAATCTGAACAGCAAATCACCTTTATTAAAGAGCCTTTCTACTTCTATTTAACAGCATTTGTGCTCCATTTATCATTTTTCCCTTAGCTGAAATAAGGGCAGTTTTGATTCATTATTCACTTCCTGCTTTGAAGAAGTCAGAGTTGCTGAAGAGTCATCTTTAATATAGCTAAAATAAAACACCTCTGGAAGAGCAATAGGCAACAGGAGTGAAATTCAAGGCTTCCACATCTATACCTGAACTTCTTTCGTAGCTTAAAAGGCTAAGTCTCTAGTAAAGGTTGTAGCAGTCATTACCTCTAATTTTGAGTGGTTTTTTTCAACCCATCATGTGATTAATCACAAGCTAAGAAATTCTCCAAGCGTTTAAGACAGACAGAGATGGCAAAATCAAGAAAAGCAAACATTTCTTGCATTGCATGCATTGGAATGGTTTGTTAGTGAGACTCAAACTGAAAAGACCAAGTTGATCATACCACCTGCAGCCACTCTGCAAGAGACTGCATTTTCCTGCCCTGGCAGAGGTGGAATGGACTGATGGAGGGAGCAAGGGCTTTTTTCTGTGGGTGTATTGATGTGCCTTGAAGTGTGTGTCATAACATGTTAACCCTCGTGTCGGGGTGAGACCACTTGGCCCAGAAATGACTGACTTGGTGTCAGTGATGTGGTGCTGACTGCATCTTCCCTGGCAGCAGAGGAGCAGAGAGCTGGCTAGATGTGTATATGCGTGTGTGCAATGGGAGGGAGATACTGGAGGGCGCACAAAGCTGGATGTTGCACACCATCATGGGAGGTATTCCCACATCTGCTGCTGAGAACGGGGTTTGCTGCAGTCGTGAAAAATGTTACCGCTGTATTTTCTCCAGGAAGCCAGTCCTGCACCGCTGAAATGCTGTTGTGAGTGGGGAGGCTTTGGACTGCTGTCTCCTACTGTATTCCTGTGTGATTTTCTGTTTTCCTACAGATCATAACAGCAAATGGCCGGGTAGTCTGAGATGCTGGGCTGTCAAAGTAGAGCGTCTTGGTCATGGACAACAAAGCTGTTTCAGTATTTGGTGGCCTGGCTGTAGGATGGAGGTTTGACACAGTGTGAATAAGCTCCCTAATTTGTAAATGGAAAAGGGGAAACAGTCCTTTTGGAAATCTATATGCTACTGGGTGTGCTCATGCTATGGTTAGGACTTGAGCAGCACAGTCAGATCTGTGCTGACTGCTGCTGCAGTGGAGATGAGGCTGAAACTGGGACAAAACCCCATCATAACAAGGTCCAAGAGAAACTCTAGGCCCCACTAAATGGTTGCTGTAAGGGGGAGTAACTCAGCTGAAGAATTGGCCCCACAAACCATCTTTGCTGCAGAAATACGCCCACGGTCTTTTGTGGCTGTGAGGCTTCACCAGTGCCTGGTGTATACTTGTGCATCAATTGCACCGCTGGCTGCCTGGAGCAGCCTCAGCATGTTTCTAAGACATTCTTAGGATCTGCGTCGAGCCTAAGAGCTGGTGAAAATAATATTATTCTTGGTGTGGGGAAAATGTGAGACTTATGTGCTACACAGCCACTAGAGGGAAGGTTTGTCTGTTCTGAGCTAGCAGCGCACAGCTTGTGTGAGCCTGTCTGCTCAGCTTTGTGAGCTCCGCTGAGTTTTGTGCTAGAAAACATCTGCCCAAGCAGCTCCTATATGGTTAATATTGCGGTGGGCTGCACCGAGACCAATGGTTCCCCTATCCCAGTGTCCTAGATGACCTGCCTTGGGAAGGGTGAACACCCTGCAAGAGTTCTCCAGGTTGGTTTGCTGATTTCCAGCTATTTGTGGGCGAGGGTCTTCCTGAGCTGGATGAATTGCTGTTTCTTTAGTAGCTCTCAAGTGGGGCACATTCATGGAGGAGAAGCCTGAGTCTCCCCATGGCCCCATGTAGGCTCCAGCTCCTGCGGCACCCTGCAGCAAGGACTCCCCGGCTGAGCC
>NW_010102706.1:13027-20436 GCF_000699245.1 Pterocles gutturalis
CCCCATCCTGCCCCCTGGGGAGACACCCCGGCTTGTGAAAGGTGCTGTCACAGCAATCAAGGAAGTGCAGATTGAAGGATGATGTTCTTGCCCTTGCTTAAAATGCTGACTCTGGTGCTTTTTCGTTTGTGGGTGTTTTTTTTTTTTTTTTCCCCGGTGCCTTAGAAAACAGCAAGACTCCAGTCCCCTCTGATCCGCAGCTGAGGAAGTTCCCACTCCTGTCTCTGACCTTGCACAGGACTTGGTGGAGTGGGGAGGGGGAGCTGGCTGTTCCTGACGCTGCATAGCCGAGGCAAACTTTTTGTTGGCTCTCTGGGAATAAGCGGAGCAAACCCACTGCTCTCTTTTACTGTGTCTTGTGGTTTGCACAAGCACATGGAGCCTTTAGACTCTGCCTGGGAACAAGCATTTCCCTGGCTGCTGGGGTGCAGTGCCACTGGGGTGAGCGCTGTTCGGGGCATCGTGTGGCCAAGGAGAGCCCAGCCTGACACCGCAGCTTTTGGGGGGCTCACTGCACCCTCACCTCCTGCTGCAGCTGTGTCCTGCCGAGCCATGTGAAGCCACATCGCTGCTGGGCCTCTTTCCACGACTGCCCGTGAGGTCCGATGGAGCCGTCCAGCGCTCTGGGCTCCCTTCCTTCCCCGCTTCCTTCCCCCCAGATAAATTCAGCCATGCACCTGCCTGCAGGAGCGGGGCCAACCCTCCTCTTCCTTCCTCCAGGGCAGACAAATGCCCTCTTCACAATAACACATCCCTCCTGCCCCAACTCTGCCCCTCGGACCTTTTCCTCTCTCCCAGGTGACTCCTGCCTTCCCTCCCGCCAGCTGGGACCCCGGGCGGCTCTGGGACTGTGGGCTCTCTGCTCTGTGAGGTTTCCAAAATCCAGAGCCTCGTGCCAGGGGGTAACTCCCTGACCAGGAGATGCTGCTCACGCCTGTGGGCTTGCAGGGCCGCAGCTGATGCAACTCCAACCCTGGTGCTGTTTTGCTGGCCCCTCTCCTTTGGCTCCAGACTGCTGAGGGTGGGAGGACCCCGTCTCGCCTTTGGCTTCATCTCGCCTGGATGTAAATCCTGGCTGTGAGTTCCATATGGGACATTTGCTATATGGCCAAGCCCCTCCTCAGTTTTGGATTTGTGCCCATTTTTTGCTGGGGTTTCAGTTGAAAGTTTCCTCCTGGCTTGGCATTAGCTGTCAGGAGTTACATCCACTCTGCAGACTTCTGCCTCCTGCTCATGAGGTCCAAGGCTGTTTTGTGGTTTCCTGCATCCCTCGGGGACGGGTGTGAATGCTGGTGCTAGCTGGGTCCCTGGGCTGGAGAACAGCAGCATTGCTCAGCCCTTGCTAGGATTTGGGCTGGCTGTAGTGTGGAAGCAGGGAGCATCCAGCATCGGGGACACTCCCCCAGGTGACAAAAAAAAGACTGCAGAGCTCCTGCTGCCTGAACCTTGCTGTGACATCACCCAGCTCCTCCAGTGTTTGTGGATGGTCCCTGCTCGTCCTCCATGGGTCATCAGGTGCAAGGACATCTGTATGTCCAATTTATTTAATTGTTCCCTTTGCCGGTGGCTGGGAGGAACCTGCTGTTCTCCTTGCGCCAGATCCTGGTTTTAGGGGTGTTAGTTCTGCCTGAGACCATCTGCAAAGATCGCAAGAGATCTGCTCAGCAGCAGGACCAGGCTCCACTGCCTCTGTAAACCAGCCCTTAGGTCCTGGGGAGGATGTACACACAGAACCGAGCTTTTGTGGTCATGGCTGTTGGACTAAATTAGCTGATGGTCATGGTGGGAAGCAGCCGGACAGATGAATTCATCAGCTCCTGCTTCCCTCCTGCCCCAGGGGCTGAGCACGCGGGGTGCGTCGCCTCAAGGTTTTACCTTTTCTGCAGAAACGTGCTGCAGGTGTGAGGCATCTCAGCCATCTCAAGTTTTGAGAATCCTGCCTGTCCTCGGTGCATCCTTCTCCCGTCACCTGGCCCATGACCTGCCCTTCAGCCATGTCCCAAACGGAAACAGGTAGGAAAGCACGGGGCTGTGGGGGTGTGCAAGACCCCATGAGCAGACGTTCAGCCCTGCCAGACCCCCAATTCCCTCTGGCTCCATCCAAAAGCAATCTGCTTGCAGCTGCTGCCAGATGCCACGAGCCCTCTGATGTCTTCTCTGCTCCTAATAAGATGCTGCTGCAGGTGACAAAGTTTCTATGGCACCTGCACAGAACCAGCGCTGAGCTGGGCCCCGCACCAGCACAGGCAGAGGGAGGGAGAGCAGATGTCTTGTAGGGGCTAGGCTGAGCTCCCCCACGGCTGTCTGCTCCAGGAAGCTGCTGGATAGCTGAGGATGTTTGCCATCCCTGGGCAGGTAGCTTTATTTTTAAAGACTGTCTCTGAACATCGTGCCTCGAGGGCACGCCCTGGCATCACCTGTAGCTGAGAAGCCCCGTTATGGGGGCAGGAGTCCAGATCTTGCGGAGATGTGTCCTACTGGGGGTCAGAAGGTAAATGCACAGCCACGGCAGCAAGGGAAGCCAGGCAGGGTTCAGGGAGGCAAACCCTTCTCCTAAACCCTCCTGTTTTGTGCAGACCTACCCAGCAGCAGATCCTCCCGTCATCTCGGGCTGCTGGGTTTGTGGTTTCCTTTCTCACACTCCTGCTGCTCCTTACCCCAGCCTCGCCCCATCCCCTGCAAATGCTTGGCTGAACCTGAGCTTAACACACATTTAAGCAAAGCCTAGAAACATTTCCAGCACTAGAACTGTCCCGGTGCCAAACAATTTTCAGACATTTCCAGCAACACTCACATCTCATCTCACCATGGCGGAGCCGGGCTGCTTTCCTGGGAAAGACACACAAGTGTGAGCACCACGGATGCGCTGCTGCCTCCCACCTCGCCGCAGCACCCGTGAGCATCACACGTGGGGGGCACCGCAGTTTTACATCCCCACCCAGGAGTCTGACCCCGAAGCGGAGTCCCAGCCCGTGCCAAAACCTCGTCCCACGCTGGCTGGCTGCTCCTCTCGGTGCTGAGCGTGCTGGCGCAGGCTCGCTTTCGCCGAGCGGTGTTAAAATACCACAACGCGCTTCAGAACTCACCCCATCTCCGAGACCGATAGACAGTAAGTCTGCTCTGCGCAGAGAAAGTTTTTCTGGGTTTTTCTTTCCCTTCTCTCTATTTTTTCTGTTTTGGACGGCACCCAGCTTGCGCTGGCAGTGACACATCTGGCTGGTTTTTGTGTGTTTGCTGGGGGGAGAAGGAAGAGGGGAGAGGGACTGTGCAAAAAACGAGGGGTGGGAAATCCTGCAGGAGTTATCTCCTTTCCCCCAGCACGCTGCTGTCCCGTGAAAGCCTGGAGCCAGCCGGCGGCGCGGGACAGCGTGCCAAAAAGGACCTCAGCCTCCAGGAATGGTGTGTGGGAGCGGGTGGGGGTGCCTGCCCGTGAGCGGGGGTGCCCGGGGCTGGGGGGGGGCCGGCAGCCCAGCTTCCCGGCAGGTTTTCCAGGGACAGCTGGAGCTGCTGGCGGGTCAGGATGTGACATCACAGGCCAGAGAAAAACCCTCGGCCCCGGTTTTTGTAATGAAACCCCAGCGAGCGCCGGAGCGCCGCGGTTCTCCTGCCGCTGCCCTCCTGCCCAAACCTGCTGATAGTCCCAACCAGGAGCCTGGCTTGGACTTTTTCTTATTTTTTTTTTCTCTTTTTTGTCTGTAAGAGCAGAAAGTGCAGCGGAGGGACTTGGGGCTGGAAGCCAGGCGTGCTGGGGGATGAGGTGAGTCCTGAGGGTGGAAAAAGCCAGGACTGCACCCCGGGGATGCTCCCGGGGTGCTTTTAAGCACAGGCTGGGCAAGACCTGGGAGGGGTTAGGCTGGGGAGGAGGTCCTTCACCCAGCGGGGGCACGGACGCCTGCAGAAGGCTCTTCCCCTTCCTCTGTCTGTCTTGGCTCAGCTGCCGGTGTGTAAAAACAGAGGGAGCTTGTTTGGGGGATGCAGGGGTGTCCAGGAGCTGCTGCGGCGGGGCAGGGATTAGTGCAGATGGCCGGCGGTGCGAGGGGAAGGGGGGACGGTCAGGGACGGCAGCATGCGGTGTGGGCAGACACCAGTTTCCCAGCTGGGAGAGTCCCAGCAGCGGCTTTGCTGGTGTCAGAGGGAGGGCAGAAAGCTGGGGGTGGGGGAACTGGGTGAGAGCGAGCAGTGGAGATGGGTTTTCAGCAGCTGTCTTGTCTCCTCTCGCCTTCTTCCCTGGGCTCGCAGGCGTGGAGCTCCCCAAGTTTGGGATTACGGCTCTGACAACGGAGTAATCGCTCTCGCGACTAAACCAGAGCAGTCGGGTGCTGCAGAAGCCACTGGACACGTCTTTGCAGGGCTCCCAGCAAGTCACTTGCAGAAGCAGCAAGATCCCAGCCCCCAGGAATGAGGTACCCCCAAAAAACCCTCAGCCCCACAAGGGCACCACCCCCAAAATGAACTGGATATGCTGCCTCCAGCCTGAAGAGATGGGGCTTTGCTCTTCTGCTTGGAGGCATCTTGGGTGACTTGGGAAAAACTTTTTTGGTGCCTTTGGGCCAGGCTGTGGTCCCCAGGGAGCTGCTGCTTTGCTGGTGTAGTGGGAGGGAGGCAAGGCAAGGAGTGGGATAGAGCCTGGGGACAGCTGGGGGGCAAGCCAAGTGGTCCCATTTCGGGAAGCCATGCTGGGTCCATTTTGGATGAGCTGGGGATTTCCAAGTGTCACGCGAGCCCAGGGAAGCACCAGAACAGCTTCCCCTGGCAGCTGCCCCCAGCCGGGGTCTGGGGGGCTGAGTCCCTCTGCGGCTCCGGAGGGGGCTGCTCCAGAGATGGGTGCTCAGGGGCTGCCTGGGAGGATGCTCGCATCTCTCGTAGGTCTCTGCAGCACCGGGAGGGTTTGCACATGGAGGGTTTGGCAGCAGGGAGATGCTTTGAGAGCCCAGGGCTTCTCTGCAGCTCTCCAAGCCTGTGTGCTGGGCCTTGATCCCTCTCCCAGCATCTTGTCTTGGCTTGTTTCCTGGAATTTTCCATCGTTTGGGTTATATTTGGGATCGGCAGCCAATAACCCCATTTCTCACGGACAGCCCAGCTGGGGCTTGGCTCCAGCAGGAAGCACAGAGGGAGCGGGGCCAGCACCCCGAGACCATGCTCCCCAGCATCCTCCTTCTGCAGCCCTACTTCCTCGGACGATTGAAACCAGGCGGGGCTATCACAAAGGCTGGAAAAGAGGGGGTACGTTCCCTTCCCTGGGAGCATTGTGTGCCCATAGCTCCTGCCTAGATTGGGGCCAGGGTGGCTGCAGTGCAAGGGTTGCCTGGGAGAAGCAATCTTGGTTTTTGGAGTGCAAGTCCACCAAGAAGCAGCCCTGGTTGCAAAGATGCTCTAGGACAGGTTGAAGACCAAACTTTGCAACAGGACTTCTCTGAGGCTCGAAGAGAAGCTCAGAGATGGGGCTGTCGAGTCAGCAGCCAGACAGTAATGCCTCCTGGAGCACTGAAAAGCCAGCCGAGCTCCAGGGCGAGCTGGTTTCTGGTCAGACTGTCCAGCTGGAGGCTGGCTGGCTGCTTCAGGGCTCTGGCAGACGGCGGCTGAGCTGATGCCTGCCCTGCTCCTCCTGATGGGACGAGATGGACTTTTATACTGCCTGGGGTGGGGAGAAGGGAATCCCATAAAGGAGAAGCAGACATCTGGGAGGCCGAAGGCAAGATCTCCCTGGGGAAGCCCGAGGGGATGTGCAGAGCTGGTAGTATTTAACCTCCACTTGCTCCATGGTGCCTGGAGCTGCGTGGATCTGCGCTCTCCATCCACGCCCTCTTCCCAAAGCAGCGGGAGCCGGAGTGTCCCTGGGGATTGCCTGGGGTGTGCGACCCCTCGTTGTGCTCCCCAGCTGTTGCACCGCTGGCGAGGGTTGGAGCATGCTGCTGAGGCAGCTGCCTGTGGTTTACAGTCAGATGCTTGTGTGAGTGTGTAACCATCTCGGGCCAGGTCCAGAGAGGATGCGCTTGGGACTGGAGGTGCAGGGATGTTGGAGCCTTCCCCTCTCCTTACCCTCCATGACCATTAATGTTTCCCAGGGGCACTCACAAAACACCTTCCCTTCTGAAGCCAAGCCTTTGCTTTTGCAGCCCTTAATATTAAGTGATGCCAGGGAAGGAGAGAAGTTTTAAAACGGGGGAAACTGAGGCAGAGAGTGTGGGGCCACCCCGGTGCCTGTCCCTCTTGGAGACTGGCAGTGTGTCTGATCCTTCCTGATGGATTTCTGACTAAAGCTTATTTGGGGTTAAAACCAGAGGTTTTGCTGACCTTGCCTAGTGCCAGCAGGACTGGGGGGAGGAAGCCCCCCTCCCGCCACTCTGCCTGATTTCCCCTTCTGTTTCACCAGTTTCTAAACAGACCTTTCAGAGTTGTTTATAATTTACAACAAAGCCTTTGCTTCGCTGTGTTCCTCCGTGGTTTTCAAGTGATAAAAAAAGAAAAAAAAAACTTAAGTAAAAAACCAAAACAGCCCTCAAATCTGAAATTAGTAGCTTAGTTTGACCCTGAACTTACATCCTCCCCATCCAGTTCATTTCCTTTCATCTCTGAACCCGCCAGCAATCTAGGAAATAATTTTTTCACGTGTCTCTGCCTGCTACATCCCTGGCAGCGGCTCTGCCTTGCCCTTGCAGAGCTTAACCCTGTGCTCATTTGGTTCTTGCTGAACCCAACCAAGTTTCGCTTCTGGTCCTGCTGGAAAAAACGGGCAGGACGGAAGCCAGCAGCCTGCACCACTGCAGACGGGGTGTTGTTGGCCACTCAGCTGGTTTGTAGCCAGCCCTCCGCAAAGCCAAGGCTATTTCAGGAGCATGGATGGGGCTGAGCACTGAGCACGCCTCGGTGTGGATGTCCCATGGGAAGTGTCAGCTTCTTTCCGCCCGGCAGCTTTGCTCATCCTCCTCTGACCGTCCTTGGCGGGGACATGGGGTAGCAGTGGGGAAAGGCTCCAGCCCCATAGCCGCCTGCTTCACCCCCTGTCCACTCCTGGGAGCGGGACAAGGTTTGCTTGGGGGGTTTGCAGATGCTTCAGAAAGGGATGTGTGAGCCCCCGGGGTGCCAGCACCACCCCACATGGGAACTGCGGCGCGGTGAAGCGGGGTCGCAGCCCTTGCCAAGGCTGCTCTGGGGGAAGCTTTGTATTTGCACGTGGGAACCGAAGGCAGAGCTGCAGGGTGCTGCTGCGGCACCAGTCCAAGCCCCAGTGGCATGGGCCGGCAGTGGGATGTGTACGGTCATGTCGTAGGAAGCTTCTGTCTGAGCTTGTTGAATGGCAGTTCACCCTTCAGATTTCCCAAAATGGGCAGTGTGAGCAGCGATCTGGACTTGGATGGATCTCCTGTCCCACCCCAAGCCCCAGCGGACCACGGTCTGATTTCCAGGAA
>NW_010102706.1:20467-45912 GCF_000699245.1 Pterocles gutturalis
CCACATCCCCAAATGCCAGGCGCTGCTGAACACCATGCCGCAGCTACACCTTGGAAGATCTCCCATTTTCCATCTCTTTATGTGGATCTGCCCCAAATACTCAGCCGGTGATGGAAGAGCACTGACCGAGCTGGATGCATAAAGGTGGACACTGGGAAAATCTGTTTTTGCGTTCTCTGCTGCTGCTGTTTTCCACCAGTGGGATGTTTCTGGGTCTATTCCCAAAGGGTGCTTCCTTTCTTCTCAGAAAGTGTGGGTGGGTGCTGGGTCCCTGCCCAAGGGGAAACTGAGGCATCGGTGACTTTGCAAAGACTGTTTGCTCCAACCCAGCCCGTCCCATCTGAGTGCTCCAGGGCCACAGCTGGTATTTAAAGCCCTGGTCCTGGCCTCTGTGCAGCTCCCCCCTATGCTGCTCACATCCTTCCCTGCACATCAACCTCTCTGGGCAGTGAAAGCTTTGGAGGGAGCTGGAGAACAAATCAGTTTTTTGGCCCGGCACCTCTCCCTACTTCTTTGGGCCATAAATCCCAGGATGTGTTTTTGGCTTTGTGTTAAGTTGAATTTCTGGAGGACATTTTTCTCCAGTAAAGATTCACGAGGCCTTTCAGTGAGTTGGTAATTTGGCAGCGATTCTTGCAAGGATCCCAAAAGCAAAACCACTCATGTTATTCCGGCGTGCGCTGCTGCCCAGGGAGCAGAGAGGCCGTGGTGCCGCGCCAGCATCCCATGGGCTCAGGGGACAGGTCTGCTCCGAGCACTTGGTCAGCAATGAGTTTTACTTCCTGGGAATCTCTAACAGATGCATGGTAGGAAAACACCTGGCAGATGTCAGCAGTTTTATTTCTCTTTTTTTTTTCTTCCCCCCCCCCCCCAAAACTGGTGTTTTATGTGGATGGGACTGAAGCATGAAGCACATTCCCACCTGCCTGGTGAGTGGGAGCAGCTTGCAGGGTAACACAGGGATCCAGCTGTGGATGATGCAGAGATGTGGTTGTGGGACGAGTTATGGGGCAGTAGGACAGCTTCAGGAGATGAGATGCAGAATTTATTTCCCAGTGAGTGATGCAATATTTGCGGAGGACTTTCAACGTGAGGCGTGGGAGCATGGGAACCCCACCATGTTCACAGAGAACAGGTAGCACTGCTGATGGCCCCTGCAGGTGATGTGTTTGATGGGATATCACCTGCCAGGGTGGCTTCCCATCACCCTGGAACAGAACAAACATGGCCTCTGCCTGGAAGAGCCTGCAAACAGCAACAGCTCCTGGAGCCCAGCAAATGGAGCCGAGGCCAAGCAAAAACGGCAACATGAAGAAATGTCTGTTGGCACAAATTGCGTTTCTGAAATCCCAGAGAAGCCTCCTGGGTTAGATCCCAGTGCCTGCTTGTACTGATGTTAACCCAGGGGGACTGTGTGACCAGTGTGGTGGCACTGGCCCAGTCTAACATGAGGATGACCAGGCTTCTTCATCCTCTATCTGCCCGCAAAGAGAGCAAGGACACAGGCTTGGCACGGTGCTGTGTGATGCCCGTCCAGACCTGCTGCGGGGAATCACTGGGTTTTATTTGGGTGGTGGGCAAAGGGGCTGCTCAGCCTTGTCGGGAGCTGTGGGCTGGCTGGGGATGGGGATGAGGGTTCTGCAGGATGGATTAGTGGGTGCAGCGTCATCCCTGTCCTGGGAAGCTACCAAGTGTCTGATGGGGAAATCCTGACTTCTTGTTAGGTGCACGATTGGTTTTTGTTGTTTATTTGAATGGTCTTTGTGTTTCAGCCAGAGCCCTCTGCCACTAGCTGGTGACAGGAGAGGGACAGAGGAAAAATAACCCAAGTATGAGGGTATGGGGATGGATTAGTGGGTGCAGCGTCATCCCTGTCCTGGGAAGCTACCAAGTGTCTGATGGGGAAATCCTGACTTCTTGTTAGGTGCACGATTGGTTTTTGTTGTTTATTTGAATGGTCTTTGTGTTTCAGCCAGAGCCCTCTGCCACTAGCTGGTGACAGGAGAGGGACAGAGGAAAAATAACCCAAGTATGAGGGTATGGACAGCGGCAAGGCAGGGACAGCCCTAGGTCCTGGCCTGGTGGCACAGCCAGTTAGTGACAAGTGCTTGGGGAGGGGTGAAGGCACCAGAGGCACTGCTGGCCCCCTCTGTCCCTCTCATGCTGGCTGCAGGGCCGGGCACCGCTCAGCCCCATTGCGCCTTCCTCATCATGGGCAAACGCTGCCGGATTCCTCATCCCAAAGGGAAGCCCAGCACTTCCTACATTACTAGATTAGGATCCCCATTGCAGTAGTTACATATAAATATATATGTATACATACATATGTACTTTAGAAACTGTTAAGCATTAGCAAACTCCCCGGGAGGCTTTTTTTAGGGGTGTTATCAACAGGATGTGCCTTGAATATATAACAGCCGGGTGGGAAGCCCCAGACAAGGGCTTTTTTTACAGCCTCACTGTGCACAGAATCCCCTGGCCTCTGTTGGGCTCCCTCAGGGCTGCCGTACCGGAGACCCTTCCCCTCAGGACAGGTAGGAGGCATGACATGATGCCAGCTCCCTCCATCGGTTGGCATTTTAGAATTATGTTCTTTTTTTGAAGTGGGTAGCAAGCTCTTTGACATGGTTGGAGCCAGCTACTTGGGGCAGGGGAGGAAAAAGCATGCAAGAAACATCCCCCAGTTGTTGCCCTTCAACAATAAATGAGGACAACAGGGCTGGAGCCATTGAAATCCCACCCAGCTGCATGAGCTGGGGAAGGTTTGCAGATACCTTGGTATTAAAGTTATACTGCGTAACATTGCATGATGGCTGTGACCCCCTCTGTGGGGCAAAAAGCACCTAAAAACATATGGTTTCAGGTCTGGTTGTACCCAGCTACAGCACAGTGTGGCGGGGTTTGGTACCACCATGCTGTGGGCTACGTTATGGTGGCACAGCAACACCCCAGCCCGCAGGAAAGGCTGTGGTCAGTGCACTAACAGCACTCATGCTGGGGTTTCCACCCACAACAGGCTTTGCACCCATGCCAGGGTTTTCCCCTCGCAGCCAAGTGCTGGCTGTGGTGTAGAAATCCCCGTTGGGCAGATCCTGCCGGTGTCTGGGATGATCACTAGGTCCTGCTGCCTCCCAGTGATGCCCCCATGGGTGGGCTTTGAGGAGAGCACAGGGTTTCTGTTGGAAGATCTTTAGCTGGTCTCTGCTGGGCAAAATAGGATCTGCCTATGGCTCAGGATTAAGTTTAGAAAGCAGTTAATATAGCAAGCTTGTGTCTGAAAGCTGTCTTTTAATGATGAATGAGCATCCAAGTTTTGCTTGGACACCATTCCCTCCTGCTCGTGACTTTGGGTAAGTCACTTCCCCTTTCCATGAACCTTTTCCTTCCTTTTTTTTTTAACTCTTTCTTCATCTCCTCCCATCAAGGAGAGTCTCTTAGGGACTTTCTCTTCCCTAAGCCTCAGCAAAGCATGTAGCACAAGGGGGGCCTTGATCTCATGCTACCACCACTGGTGATGAGTGCAGGTAACAAAACCCACAATTTCAGCCTGTCCAGGACAGCCTGGGGCAACTGGGATTTCCACTGGAACATTGTGGAGGAAAAGAAAAAAAAAGGGAAATACCGTGGCCCTGGTCTGTGCTGCTAACCTCAGGCAGGAAGGTGTGAGCTCAGCACTTTGCCAAGCTGTGACTTCCACACCGAGTCACCCGGAGCATCGGCTCCCCCCCCGCCGGCTCCTGCGTGCATTGTGTGTGTGCCTGGAGGGCTGGCCGCATCCTGGCATGTCGCGTTGCTGTACGGGGCTGCTGCTTCCCTTCTTCGGATGCGGGTTTTGTTCTTTTGGACAAACAGACGGGGCAGAACAACAAAAACAATCCCCCCCTTTCCCATTGATCAGGGCTGTGTGAACCGGCAGCCATCTGCAGTCGCAGCGCGGTCCCTGGGGCATCGCTCGCCAGCCACCGCGGCAGGGTCGAGGGTTATTTTGTACTGAGAAATCCCTGGGAAAGAGACGCTTCCCCTTTGCTGGAAGATGAAAGGGCCACCAGGTTGGGACCTTGCGGTCTGGTGAGCTCCACTGATATTGTGGCTTTCACTTTACTGCAGCAGTTACTGATAAAAACCCCAGGGGCAAGAGGCTGGCTGGAGACGGGGGAGGGAGGGAGGAAGGGCCCTGGCTGCCATCGAGCCTTGCATGGGGCACATGTGGCAGCACTCGTCCACTCCAGTGCTGGGAGCTGCCATGTGAGGTGGGTGTGGAGCAGCCAGGAGCTCCCCCAACTCTCTGTCACCATGTGCTGCTGCAGCAGCAGGGCCAGTCAGCATCCTGGTGCAGATTCATCCCTGCGAGCATGCGCACACATCCAGTTGCCTTCAGAGGTGACTGAAATTTCTCTTTCTTCTCCCAGAAACCTCTACCACTGAAGACCCCAACCCTGGGTTTCACGTTGTGCCGAGCCTCTGCCCTCACCCTGGCCATCCTTGCCCGTGATGGCGTTGTGTCTCAAGCAAGTCTTCAACAAAGACAAGACTTTCCGTCCCCGAAAGAAGTTTGAGCCAGGCACCCAGCGCTTCGAGCTGTACAAGAAGGCGCAGGCTTCCCTCAAGTCTGGGCTGGACCTGAAAGCGGTGGTGCAGCTGCCTCCTGGCGAGAGCATCAATGACTGGATCGCCGTGCACGTGGTGGACTTCTTCAACCGCATCAACCTCATCTACGGCACCATGTCAGAGTACTGCACGGAAAGGAGCTGCCCCATCATGTCTGGCGGACTCAAGTATGAGTACAGGTGGCAGGACGATAGCAAATACAAGAAGCCGACCAAGCTGTCGGCTCCACAGTACATGTGTATGCTGATGGACTGGATCGAGATGCTCATTAACAATGAGGACATCTTCCCCACCAGGATAGGTGAGTGTGCCCTGGTTCTTCACGAGAACGCTGGGGTTGTAACTGGGTTCCCAAGCCACTGGTGCACCTCAGGGTTGGTATTACCAAACTTTGCGATCCCAAGGACTGTGGCCTTTACCATTCCAGGTGTTCCTCAGTGTCTGTCCCACATCGCTTTGCTGCAAGTTGGGATTCCTTTTCCTGCTCCTAGGGATGTGGAAAACAATGTTCTCCTCTTCTGTGCTTGAACTTTTTCCAAGAATTCTGTGCTTGTGAGAAATGATGGCTGGTAGGTCACCAGCTTCCTTGCCCTTCCTCAAGGAGCTGAGCCACAGAGCTGATTAGAGGTGGTCATCACATCTCTGCAGTGCGCTCTTCTCTTGACTAACCAACTCCATTTCTTTCTGGTTTTCCAGGTAGGTTCACGGTCCCAAGCTCTAACCCTCATCCCACCTTGCTGCTTCACTTCTCAGCTCCTCTCCATCTCTGCTAATTCATCTCAGCCCTGATTACACATCACATCTTGATATTTCGCTGAGGCATCTCCTGAGCAGAGATGCTTGTCCTCAGGATCTGGCCTTTCCAGCTGCCAACCCAAGGGTGTATGATGCATCCCTTCAAAAAATTTGGCCTTAGAAGCTTGCAGCAGCTGCCAAAGGCAACACAGCTTGCAAACTAACCCCTCTGCTGCTGACCTGCACCACTTGGCAGCTGCCAGGGCCGATATTAGCCCTGCTAGGTCTAATATCTGCTTTCTTGTCTTTTGGGGAGATGAATTCAAGGGTTGGAGCTGATGCGTTGGCTGGTGGGGCTCAGGTCCTGCCTTGGAGCTATTTCTTTTCAGGTGAAACACAAATCTGCTTGAATATAATTTAAAGAGCTTCAGGGGGAAAGGCATGGCTTTGCAAGTCTGCTTGACCTTTTCTGTTTTTCCAAGCAGAACAGCTGACAGACCTGTATGAAATCTGTGCAGTTTAGGCTCAGGATTTTCATTAATACGCTGGGAAATATTGAAGAAAATGGTCTGTGTGGGTTTACTGACTGCTACTAATTGCTGTAGCTGTTTGGCTGTGCTGCAGTATCTAGTTGTATGTCATTTTGTGAAAGTCTCTAGCCCTTGGAGGCTCGGAGGGGTCGTGGCTCCCTGCAAGCAGAAGGGCAGTGGTGCCAAACTCTTAGTTTTAGCTTTCTGGGATGGGGTGATCCCCCAGACCTCTGGTCTGACCAAGCTGCACCAGCTTTGCCTGGGGTTAGGCTGGTACAACTCCCCATCCAGGTGTTTCTTTATCTTTCTCCATCACCCGAAGCCAAGAGCTGCAGGCAATCGCTGCCTGCTTCCCCTCTCCGGTGGCGTGGGGCAGGCAGGGCAGCACAGTGCCAGAGGACAGGCAGATGGGGGGCCTTTGGGACACACTGGGGAGCCAGCCCCCAGGATTCACCAGGGATTCGCCTTTGATGCGAAACGGAGTCGTCTCTCCCTCATGGGCTCCACACATCCCAGCGGACAGGAGGGGCTGACAGTGTCAGTGCAGGATGCTCTGTGGCAGCAGCCCCAGCTCTGCCTGGGACAGTAAAGTCCCTGTTCATTCCGGCTACAGCTGGGCACAGGTTCGCTGCTGCCAAGGGGCGAAACGGCAGCCATGGGGTGCAGCCTGGGTCCTCCTGTTCCCAAGGTGGCTTGTTCCCAAGGAGAAGCTCCCAGTGCCATTAAAAGCAGGGGTGTGGATGTGGATTTACTCTGTTTGCCCTATAGCCAGGAAGGAGAGTCTCCTGGTCTGATTTAATGCCTGGCAGGTGGGATTTGGGATGTGATGCTGCTTGAAAGCTGCCCTGGGGAGTCAGGGCTATGGGGGGTGTTAACACTGCAGAAAGCAAGCAGCCATGGAGGGATGCTCCCTCTGAGGCACAACAGCCAAGCACAGTTGTTGGCCCTGCTGGTTTTCACCTCGTTTCTGGCACTTCTCCCTCCTGATGTGGGGAGGGATGGTTAGTGCCTCTGGTTTCCACTTCTCCTTTCATTTTGGTGTGGGGGCAGTTCTGGGTGACACCCGGGCTGGCTGCAGGCAGTCATGGGGCAAACCCATTTTTTTCTCCTCCAGAGCTGTTCCTGGGTCCCTCTTCCAAGACCTTTTCTTGAGGGGGCAGGGGGGGACACCGTCATGTCCCTGAGTGACTTCAGTCCCTTGCTGGTGTGTCTTGGTGCTTTTGGCCTCCCACAAGTAAAAGGGAACTTAGCCTGAGATTGCACTTTGAAGTGCATGACAGGCTGTCGTGGGAGGCAGGGGGAGGAGGGAGGCGGTGACAGTTTGTTGTTCAGTGTGTCCCCAATTAACTGCCTTTCACTGGCCTGCCTTGTGCGCCGGGTAATTGCTCGGCAGCTTTGGCATTTCAGAAGATGGGGATGTTTGGGTGAAGGGAAATGTCACATCCGCCCGTTCCTGACGGCTGCTCCTCGTCACCACACCGGATGACGTGGGAGGCTGCGGGATGCACAGCGGGGAGGGATTGTGGAGCTCGGGGACAGCGGCCAGGGTGAGCAAACAGAGATGCTCAGCCTCCTTCCGAAAGAGCCAGCCCCTTGGGAAGAGACTCAGGACAAGGGGAATAAGGCACTGAGAGGACACAGGGGAGGTGTGATCTGTTTTAAGAAGGGGAAAGGAGTCTGATGAGGTGATGGGGGGAAATAATAGATTTCATACTTTGGAGTCGCGGTGAGGATTTTCAATATTAGCAGCAGAGATGGGATTTAGCATGAAGGTTTGTTCTGCTCCTGCTTGTACCAGAGAGGTCCCGTGGCACAGCTGACCGCCGTCTCAGAGGGTGTTTCACGAGCTGCGTGCATCTCGGCTTTCCCTCCTGGCCCCTCTTTGCGTGTGCAATAACTGTCCCAGCACACAGATTTCCCTGGCTACGGCCACCCAACTGCAGACAAAACAAACTTTTTATTTTTCTTATTTTAGAAACAGCAAGTGTTCCCCAAATTTGCTAACGCTGCCTGAGGCTAACCTCAGCATCCTTCTCCATCCAAAAGCTGCAAAGCAGCACATGATTCATTGGGGCTTGCTCACAGCTGTCCTGACAGTGAAGGGGGAGGTATTTCATGGGTCAGAGAGGGGAAATCCTTCACCCTGGGCTGAGAGGCTCAGCTGGAAATGAGCAGAGATGGTTCACTGGCTTTGTGGGCTCACAGGGTCCTTTGGCATCACAAGGGAGACCTTGGCTGGGATAAATGGGCACAACTCCAGTGAGCTGAGCAGAGCTGGGATGATTTGCAGCACTAAACATCTGGTCCTTCAGCATGTGTCAGAGGTGGGAGGGGAGCAGAGCGATGCGGGTGACAAATACTTTCTGTTCAGCCCAGCCGCTTGTGCCAGCAAGGCCGGAGGGCAGCTGACATCCGAAATGGCAGCAAGGGAGCCCGACTCCAGCAGACAGCTTGTGACCTGGCAGAGCTAACCAGCAGGACCGCAGCCCTCGGACGGCACGCTTGCACTGGTAGAAAATCCCTAGAGTGGTTTGATGGGGCTGGGGAGGCTGCCAAACCCTCTGCATTCCACAGCAAGGGAGATACTGCATCTTCCCCATCCCCAGGGAAATCCTCCTGCAGGGATCGGTCCCACTCAAATGCTTATACAGCATTTGCTGTATAATCCTTCCTCTGGAGCGGAAACCTGTTTGTCTGCTGGTCAAGATGAGGCAAATCCCTGCATGGGGTGAGCTCTGCCAACCTGATTGCTATAAATCTACAGCAGCAGCAGCTTTCCCAGACGACCCGTATCAGTTTGCATGTGCTAGCACTGTTTCCACTCTTCCAACCAGTGTAGCTGTCCTGAAAAATACATTTAGATGGAGAATAAGCATTGTTCCCATGCAGGGAGAAGAATAAATGATTCTACAGGTGTATCTTTACCAGCTGGTAAAACTATATCAATAGATTTATTCAGTGAGTGGCCACATGAACAAATTACCACCTGGAAAATACGGGCTCCTCCCAGTAATCGCTCTGCCCTGTGGTGCCTGGTTTGAGGGAGCTGCTGCTGGGGAGGAGGGTTGGGCGGATGGGGTTTGTGGGGCCCGTGGCAGTCGGCTGTGTCTGCGCTGGCCAGCCCAGCATCAGGGTGTTGCTGCAGAAGGCCAGGCGTCCTACATCAGCACCATCGTGGCTGCTGAAACCTCTCCGTTATGAGATCAGTGCAGACGCAGGGTTTGGGCGAGACCCAGCGCCGGAAACACCCCGCGCTCTGTGCCAAATGTGCCTGCAGCTCTAAAGAGCGGCAGGCACAGGAGATTCTGGAACAGTTCTTGGAAAGCTTTTCAAAGCTCAAGCTCTGTCTTTCAAGTGTGGTCCCAAAACAATTATAAAAAACAGAGAAACCTTGGTGCGAAATTATCCGATCCTTTCTCCCCATAACAACAGGACAAAACTGTTCAGAATTCAGCTAATTATTGCCGTTCTCTCAGCTGGCTATTTTTGAAATGATTTGTCCTTTATTTCTCTGCCTATTTTCTTCCAAAACTAACACCATACCAGCTTGCAGCTGCCATCACACCATTAGTTTTAAATGGGGCTTTAAAGACTTATTTTTAGGAAAAAATGAATCACTGAACGCCACGGTGGCCAAAATGGAATTGAGAAATAATAACAACAACAATAATTCATCATGTAGTTCATCGAATTACTGCTTTTGCAGAGGAAAAAAATACAATTGCCCAGAAGCAAAATAGCTTCCCAGTACTGATTCATCACGAAAAAATTAAATTGGCTGGAGCACGAGGGTTAGGGCCGGGAGAGGTGGCAGGAGAGATCCAAGAGCCACTCGCAGTCCCTTACTGTAAGTGCAGGCGCTTTGTTACCTCTCATTTTCTTTTCCTTTTACACGTGGTCCCACATGGTTTCCTTATGTTTTGAAGCAATCGGCACAGAGTGGGGAAAACAGATTTCTCAGAGCATTAAATCACATCTCGGGGTTTTCAAGCAAAACATCCAAGAGAAACCGAAGGTGCTAATTCATTTCAGGGTTGTGAATCACGCTGCTTGCCAGCACCCTGTCTGCAGTGAAGACAGTGAAATTGTACTGGCTGTACTTACAGCTTTTGCCCTGGCTTGGAGCATGGGTAAGGTTCTCCCTTTTCCACTGCCGTGGATGTGACAGGCGATACTCCCAGCTGCCAGCTGTCTGGTCTGTGTGCAGTGTCTGAGTAGCGCATGCCTGTGATCATGGGTGGAGGAGAAGAGCTGATCTTGTCTATAAATCTTTTTACCAGCGTCTGAGCAAGCTCACATTGCAACCTGTGGTCCCCTCCTCATCACTCATCAAGCAAGAAGAGTCAGAGGGGGGCTACTGCCTGCCAGATTGTGAGCTTGCTGCTGCTTTCTCCAAGGTTGCTGGATGGTGAACATCAGTGAATTCAATGTGAGGGTAATTTCAGTGCCTTTAAATCAGCCCAGGTGGGTTTTGTGCTGTTCTGCTGTCCCTTGGGGCAGCTGGGACCAGCACCAGTGGGATGCACTGGGATGGCGTTACTGGGTCCCTGAATGTGTGTAGGGATAGGGAGGGTGAAGTGGACCCAAGCAGCATCACCCTGCCAGTGTGGTTTGTCAAAACTGGGGGCTCTATCCTGACTTTGCCCCAGTCTGCTACACTTCTGCTAACAGGTCATCTCAGCCATGCACAGTCAGTCCCACCAGCCTCATCCCTTCATCTTGTCAAGCTACTCCTGCTGGTTTGTGCCACCACGTACCACCTCCACAATGGAGGAAGTCCCTCAAGCAAGGGCCACCACTGTCCCACTCCCAAGTGCTGCTTATTGACACACTGGCCACTACCAAGGTCTCTCTGCTGCCAGCTGTAACACTGATCTGCCCGGCCCAGCCTGGCAGGGAGGTGGGAGCCATGAGGGGAGCAGCCTGGCACCCTCCACGCTTGGGGAATGGGCCCCACCGCTCCCCGTTTGCTGTCACCGTGACCCCTCCTAGCAACCAGGACAGCTCCGATGTGAATATATGGGGCTCTGGCTGCTCAGTTTAAAGCTAAAATCTGCAAGAGCAGGATAGATGCATGGCCAGTGGCAAGATCCCTGTCCGAGGGCTTTCCCCTTGGTGGGATGTGCTGGCTGCTGTGTCCCCTCGCGTGCTGGAGAGGATGTCACATGCCTGGTCCTCTGGACACCTGCTGCGCCAGCAGCCGTGACCCAGGGCAAACCGTATTTATGCCAGATCTTTCTGCTGCTCTCCTGGGTTGGTCAGATGGAGCTTTTACTGGTGAGCCCTTTCCTTTCAGCTCTGGGCGAGGGGATGGGGAATTCCTCCAGCTCCTCACCAGTGTGCCCAGTGCTGCTGGGGCTGCTGTGGGTTGCTTTCCAAGTCGCTGGAGATCAGCAGTTAGGCATGATTGCTGCTGGCAGAGGCAACCCGCTTATCTGATAACTGCCCCACTTCCTTCCCACGAGGAAGCGCCTTGATCAACTGGTGCAGGCGCCTGTGCCAGATGCAGGGTCCAGCTGAGCATCCGTAGCCTGAGGCACAGCCATGGCTGCAGCACAGGGAGTGGAAGCAGGACCTGATGGCCCCGGGTTGTGCCCTGTGCTGCTGGGGCTGCCCCTGCCTCCCTGGGCATGTGCGGGAGTGATGTGGGGAGAAGGAACCAGAGCCAGAGCCCAGGGATCCCTGGACCCAAAGGACCACAGTGGGTGGTGGTGTCATGACATGGCAGAGTGAGGGGTGACCTGCAGAAGTCCGTTGGTGACAGCCAGCTGCCACTACAGCCTGGCCATATCTGGAGGGGATGGCCACACACTGACACCTTGTGATGGACACCAAGAAGAGCAGCCCAGCTTCACCTTCCAGGAGCTGCTGCTGCTGTTGGGTTCATGTGAAAGCACAGTGGTGGGGTAGCCCAGAAGGGTACTTGTAGGTGCTGGTAGCTTGATGATTTCTTTCCAGGTATCATTAGGTATAGGATATCTCAGCAGCTCCCGGAGTTGGTGAGGGCCACGAGATTTGGACTAGGTGACCTCTAAAGGTTCCTTCCAACCCAAACTGCTCTGTGATTCATGCTAAATCTCTGTTCCCTGATGCAAGAGCTGCTTTTGGAGATACCAGGAGGTAGCTGGTATCTCCAAAGCTCCCCTCTAAGTCTCTCAGCCGCCAGCGTGTCCATGAAGACTTGCTGGTAACTGATTTATAGGACAAGACAGTTCCTGGCTAAGCTCAGGACAAAAGCAGTAGAAAGACACTTGTCACCATCTGCCAGCTCTGGAGGTGGCTCATCTAACAGCAGTATCTGGACCATACATGCTATCAGCCCTGGGAGCCTGAGATCCTTTTGGTCTGATGTTTGCTGTCTGATCTTATTTCTTTCTGAGCTCAGGATGGGGTTGAGGTTTGATGCTTTCCTTCAGTATCACACTTCCCAGTTTGGCAATAAACTCCTGGTGGCTGGTCAGGTCTGATTTCTTCCTTGTTGCCTGCTTTGACCCGAGGAGGCACTAGGCAAGTGGGTTGGGTGACATGCTGGAGGCAGCTGATGTGTTGCTGTCTACCTGCTGGTACCTTGCTGAGTTCCCGGCAGCGACTGCTCGCCTCTGGTCCCAGGGAGACAGGCTGTTCAGAACAGTGTGTATTCCCCAGCCGGGGCCTGGCAATGCGTGCTCATCAGAAATTCCTTGCTGTGATGAATTTTTCTTTATTAAAAATAATTGTTTCTTGACTGGTTCTTCAAAGCTGGTCTGCAGGGGCCACCCTAATGGCATGTCTGAGTCCCTAGCTGGTGATTACAGCTTTTATTTGCTCAGCAAATTCTCGCTCAGTGGAAAAAGCTCAAATGAAGCCATTGATAAAGCACCGTGTCCCTCCTGACCACAGGGAAACCTGGAGATGTCTCTCTGATCCCTGCCCTTAGCAGACTGGCAGGCAAGCCGATCTCTGCAGTCAAGGGTCCAGGGCAGAAGCAGATCTCCAGTACCACCTCTAAGCTGCTGGCATGGGGAGAGCCTGGTGGTACTTTGCTAGATGCGAACGCCTTTCCAAGAAAGCCCTGACGAGATCTGCCAGAGCTGGCAGCGAAACCACGCCGAGGTCCTTGCTGCAGGAGCAGCCCTGGGGCTGCAGCATGCTCAGGGTTATGCCAAGCAGCGGCTGTGAATCAGTCTCAAAACCACCTCTCGTGTTCGTGTGACGCTGAGCAGAGATAGGTGTCCTCCTCCGAGTGGCAGCTGGACCATCCACCCATGGCACGAGCACTCGTGCTTCTGCCCTGCCTGCAGCACCCACACTGTGCATGGAGCAAAGTGAGACTGGGCTGGGCTGAGAGGGACTCTGGTTTAGACCAGAGATCATTTTATATTACGAGTTCTGTGATACTGAACCCAGCACCCGCCGAACCCTGGGCATTGAAAACACAGGTTCCACGTGTGATGTTGAAGGGCCAGAAACTTTGTGTTTGCCACCCACAGAGAAGAGGCGCATGGCACTGCTGCTGGGAAACAAATCTGCCGGGAGCCTTTGGGAAAAACAGTTTAATTGCCTAGTGAGTCTGATGAGAAAATTACCATTTTTAATTTTTTTAGCTAACAGATTTGCTGATGCTTTCCACAGCACAAAGTGTGTGAGCTGGCCATGGTTGAGCAGAGATTATTTGGAAAGACTTTTAAGAGGTTATGTGCTGCATTAGTAAGAAGCTAAGGGAGGAGGCTGGTACAACCGTGGGAAGGGAGCTTTTTGTTTTGTTCTTTGCAAATTTGCATTGAATTGCTCAGGGGAGAGGAAGAAGCCTCAGGAAAACAAATTCCAGTTGTTTCATTTTCCTCCTCCCAAAAAATATGTTTGGGGTTTCAAAGCCATGCTTCCTTTAGAGATTTACCCCAGGGTTGCTGACACTGATTGTATCACACCTCTGAGATTTTCACTGTGATAGCAGTGCATTTAGACAAGGGAGGAAATGTAGAATATGAAATTGTGTCCTTGTGTGGGACCAGGTGCAATGAAATTACAACCTAAGCATCATTGAGATCGGCAATTTTCTTCCTGTTTTAATGAGATATATGTTTGAAACAAGGATCAGGAAAAAAGGTAGAAACCCCACCTCTTTCTGTTGATGCATCAGAAGTGATCTTTGAGGGTGTGTGGAGGAAGATGAAACATGGTTTTGATGAAGAGGACCAGGGAAGGTATCTTTTCCACTGGGAGGAGGTTTAGTTTTGTTCATGGACTTGGGCAAATACAATTTGACTTACACTGTGCCTGCACAGGCTTGTAGGGGAAAAGCGGGGAGAGAGGGCAGAAGGATCCTCTGCCAGATTTTTCTGGATAGAGCCAGGTGTGGAGAGATGCAGTCTCCTCTGCTGCATGAGAAATTTTCTCTCCTAGGGCAACTCCCTAAATCCTCAGCCCATGCCTGTGTGAAATTGCTAGTTGGGCAATGAGGAAGTAGGTGGGGAGGCTGGATGTCACGTTTCCCCGGTGTAGCTGGCACTCTGACATTAGCCAAGGGAGTCCTTCCTCATCATCCATGACTGCCTGTTAAGCATGACAGAGACATTTAAATGCTAGCTGATTTTTTTTTTAATGATCAAATGGCTTCAAAGTTCCTTCTGCTTTGCAGGTGTTCCCTTCCCCAAGCAGTTCCAGCAAGTTTGCACTAAGATCCTCACCCGCCTCTTCCGTGTCTTTGTCCACGTCTACATCCACCACTTTGACAGCATCATCAACATGGGCGCTGAGGCACACGTCAACACCTGCTACAAGCACTTTTACTACTTCATCAGGGAGTTCAGCCTCGTTGACCATCGGGAGCTGGAGCCTTTGGTAAGGATGCCCCAGAGGTGGGGAGGTGAAGGGGGCGAGAGTGGCATGGGCTGAACACAGCACTGGTGGATTCAGGTGGGGGTAGACTCTGAGCAGCGCAGTCACACTCTCTGGACTCTTACAGCCACCCTACCTCAGGAGCACACCCATGTTGTCTGTCCTGTAACCATCAGCCTTAGTGCTCTGAGAGAGAACTTCCCAGCAGCACTGAGGAAACCCTTTACCCTTCGAAAACCCTCCTGAAACTTTGCCTCTGCTGCCATGGCTATGAACTGCTCTTCAGCATCCTCAGGACCACCCTAACACAGTGTCCCTCTGTACTCTCTTGGTAGCTCTAATGCAATTTGCACATCCAAGTGTTTCCAGCCAGTTGTGTCCACATGGCTTCAGGGGTCAGATTTGAGCCCAAGTCTCCTCTCTACAGTCTTGAGTTTTCCTATTAGTGGCCTAAGGTCCCTGCTCAAGATCCTAGTGTGAATGAGGCTGCAGGAGGGCAAGCCCCAGCAGGACACACGGCTCCAGACAACAGCTACAGAGGCCAAGCTGGAGCGGCCTCGCTGGAGCTCCAAATTTCTCTGCAGTCTCCCTTGGGAAGCAATTAGTCAGGCAGAGAGTGAGAGTCCTTGAGAACAGCAGGACTGGTGGGAAGCAGAGGCCAGACAGTCCAGGCACATAAACTAGAAAATGCACATAGTTTTGTAAGGGAAATAAGTGTGTCACAGGCAAGGTTGAGGGTGGGCTGACCTAGGGAGGACATGTTGCAATGGGGAGAAGAAATAATAGGGAACTCAGTAATTAGCACGCTGTGATAAGGGCTGGGTTGCAGAAAAGGCTGTATCCAGCGGCAGAGAGCCTGGGAAGACCAAGAGGATTGAATTCCAGAGAGGTAAAGAGCTGAGAAAAGTCCCAGCAAATACATTTAGGAGTATCTGGGGGAGGAGAGCCCCTGCCCCTACATGCTAAGTGCTTTACTCCTTCTCTGCTTTCATTTGTCTCTGTCAAGTTGCTGCCTGTCTTTTCTGATGGTGATTTAGGGGGATAAAGATGATGATCTAATCAGGGGAGACTTGAATGACAACAGCATCTACATTAATTATTTAGCAGAGTTTGACTGTGACCTGTATTATCACAGTGGCCCTCAGCTCCAGAAAAATGGCAGCTCAGCATCACTCTGTCCCCTGTTAGTCTTCTGTAACACCGCTCCTCATGACAAACTTCTTTAGCATTGATATACAGCCCATCATGGTGTCATCTCCTTTGATGCTAATGTAAATAATTAGCGCCTAATAGCTAAAGCAGAGGCTGACATTGCTATATGGGCTTTCAACGCCAGTGACTCACATGCAACTTGAGATGATTTGTGGGTCTGGATGAATCTAAGACGAATAGATTTTCCCACGTGATGCAACCAGGGTTAAACTACAAGGAGATGAGACACACTTGCCTCTGGTCTACCTGTGTCTCATTTCTTGGTGTGCCCATTGCCTGGCATCCAAGCCCCAAGGAGACTCAACCACATGGGGGACCTCCCTCCCTCGGGCGAGGACTTGCTGTAGGCGGGTATGAGAGTGTCCTACAAGCAGAGGAGAGCTGTGTTCAGGATGCAGTGCTGAGATGAGGAGGGAGGGACAAGTTGCTGCAGCTTATGAAAAGCTTTCAAAACCCAAAAGTGGTCCTTCTGGCCGTGCTGTTCTGCAGCTTGATGCTGTCATCAGCCCCAAAGTCTGCATGGGTTAGGATTGATGCAGTAGCTTCCAGTAGTAGGAAGTTTCTTCATGTGGGTGCCAGGGTCTTTCTAATGAGCCTCCAGTTCATTGTGCTGCAGAGCATGTGGGGAGCCTGGTGTTCATGCTGTTCTGGCTTTGCTTCAGCAGCAGTTGTAAAGATGCACAAATAGTAACATCCAACCTCTGCAGCACTTTACACTTGACCTCAGTCTACTTTCCTTTGGCTAATTACTCTCTCCAGCCCAGGGCAGAGCAGCAGTGGCTTGCTTCACTCATTCCCCTTCTCGCTGGTCTGCACCATAGCTGTTGTCCTATTCCTAAGTGTTTTTAAGTCCTGAAGGATTCATCAGCTGGTTTGACACTTAAGGAAGGACAGACACTGTGTTGCATCTGCCTTCATTTTAGGCTAAGACTGCAGAGTTTAGTTTTAGCAAGTTCTCAAGGTTTGTGGAAAGTCGATAATCCCTCAATAGGGATGAGATGAACTGTCCTTGAGAGGTTCAGTCTCTCTTGACTGTCTCATGAGTCCAGACAACTGTCCTAACCTTGCATTTGCCCGGCCAGAGTTGGTCCACAGGAATCCCATGACAGAGGAGACTCCTGCCTGCAGAGGTGCCTGTTTCCTGCATGTGACTATGGAAGGCCACCAAGCATGTGGAGGGAGCACATCTAGAGCAGGACAGCAGGACTGAGTGCTGTGTTATGGTTGGAGCTTTCCAGATGCAGGCTTTCTACTGAGGAGCCTGTTTTCAGATTAAGGAGTAAGAAGAAAGAAAAAACCAGCACCTTCCCAGCCATAAAGTGTCCTGTTAGGCCCCAATAACTTAGAAAAATGACAGGGATTGTGGGATGAAATGGTTGCTGAGCCTACCTCTGTCTGAATCTGCCTTTGATGCCTCAGTTTCCCTTTTGTCAAGCTTCTTTGGGATATGATTTCTCAGCAGCAAATATTGGGAGCCGAGAATGAGATAGATCCTTTGTACAGGCAGAACTAGCAAAAGGCAGTGATTCACTCTCTTAACAAATCAAGAAATAAGGGGGCAGAGAAAAGCCGTGCACTTCCTTCCGTGACAAGGGCAGGTCACGGCGCTGGGCAGCAGCACTAGCAGAGGTCCAGCTGGTTATGTACTAAGGCAGAGCTGTGGGGATTTCCAGAGTGTGATGAATGCCTTGGACATTTGGGGCCAGCCTGTGGAACTCGCAGGCGTCTTGGCAGTCCACTGGCCACTCCAACCCATCCCATTCAAGGCTGCTTTTGTGCGTGGTGCTGTGCTAATGGGGTGGGCTGGATGCTGTTGCAAGAGGAAGTTCACAGTCTTCTCGCCGCCCTCTTCTTTCTCCTTCCAAGATGTTTGCAAGCACTTCCCATTTGCAATGTGATTTTGTGGCAGAACGTTGGCTTTTCATTTGATGGCAGGGTTCTGTGCTCAAGTGATTTTGCATGTTACTCCTACAAAGAAGCTCTCTCTTCGCTACTCTCCCCCCATGGATTTTAAAAACAAAACTCTCAAGCACTGAAGAGCTGAGATTGCAGCTTCTGTCCCTTTTGGTTATATCACTAAAGGGCCTTTTATAGGGCTACTCAAAGGTCATCCTACCTTCCTAGTTCTCTTTTCAGAGTTGCATCCTTTCTTCTCCACAGACCAGTCCTACTTCAGATCTATCCTGGGAGTACATTTCAATGTGCAAACCTTTCTCTGGGGGTCTGTGCACACACACAGATTCACAAGCCATGAACTTGATGAGCCACAGAGAATCACAAACTTCCCTCGCTGCAGCAATGTACCTGATTTGCAAGCTATTAACTGAGCTCCTTAAGGCAATGACAAATACCATCTTCACCAGCTGAAAGCTGGGCACCTTCCTAGTGCAGCTGGCATGGTGCCACCCTGGCTACAGAAAACAGTCTGTTAGCCTAAACAGAGATCACTCTCACCGGAGGTTAGCCATGGCCCTCTGTTATTAGCACTCATTTGCATCGCAGCATGACCATGGGATCCCTTGCCAAAACCACAGGTCCTTTGGCTGAGCTGTTGTCACCTCCCGGAGCGAAAGCCAGGAGCAGCTCCGTGTCCCATCTCCCTGGGCAGCTGAAAACAGAGGCTCCGAGAGTGGCACCGCCTTGTCTGTCTGCTCCGCGGCCAAGCCAGGAGCAGGACCTGTATCTTTCAACATCTCAGCCAATGCTCTTTCCTTGGACTGCTCTCAAAGCTAGGGCACAGCCAAAATAACCTTGTGCCACAGAGACCGAGGAGGATGCCAGGCAGGAGCTGCTGGGGCAGAGCATTCCCAGGGGGGCTGGCATGGGAAACAGAGAAACACTCCCCGAGACTCCCACAGTCGCTTCCTTGCATGGTTTTTGGACACCTACCAAACTGCCTGACACGTCACTCTACTCAAACCTGTCTTTTACACTTACTGTTTATTTCTTTTCTCTCCCCCTTCAATGCAGAAAGAAATGACAGAACGAATTTGCCACTGAAGCATTTTGGCAGGTGAACTCCACTGGCTCATTTGGAGACTGGTGGGACAAGACACCAGTGACGGGAGACCTCTTCCCAAGGACTCGCTCTGGGCAGTTCAACTCCGTGAACTATGAACACTGCAGAAGAGCCTCCTTGGGCCAGGGCCAAACCCTAACCTTGACAAACATCTCTGGACAGATTTTTTTTTTTTTTTTGATAGATCCCAGTCTCTGTTGTATGGCTCCTGTCTTAGAAAGCCACTGACTTACTGGCAAATGAGGCAAGTATGGTTGACTTTTGCACACTCTGATTTCTAAGATCCAATCCCACATCTGATAACATCCCTTCAGCTACCTTTCCTCTTGTTTTGTCATCAGCTACACTGATCTCTAAATGTTTTATTAGTGATTCCTGCCCTGTGAGCAAGTGTGTGACCTTGGCTACCGAGTAACGCCCATTACCTTTCCCCCATGCAGTGGGTTTGTGGTAACATCTGAGATCAGCTCTGCAAAGCTGGTGATGTTTGATCCCAGCTGCCTCATGTGGTTAGTTGCTGATGTACCATTTTTAACCATCAGCGATGCATGTCTCTCCTTCTGCCCTAATTCATGCTTTTCCTTTTCCCTGCAAGGGGTTTTTCACGCTTGGCAGAGGGGACTTCATGATGTTCTAAGAGGCAGCCAACACTGCTTGAACTAATGGCAAGGTGGTCCCAAGACAGAGGAGGTGAACTGGGCCACTCTTCAGTGTGATCAGCACAGTACACCTGAGAAAGACTCAGAAAGTGGTGGAAAGAAACTGTTGCCAGAAAACAGCATTTTCAAGATGTTGGCATTTCCTGACATGTAGCTTTGGCTCAAGAGCAGCAGATGCTGGGTGTAGAAATTGTTGTTTTTCCATTCTCCAACCCTACAGCATAGTAAATCAGGTGGAGAAGGGCTTTAAGAGACATGTAATCTACCCTGTTCTTCCAAAAAGGCAAAGTCAGTCCTTCTTAAACTTTTCTGAAAGCATACTATTGCTCCCTAGTCTGTGCCATTACTCTCCTGAAAGGTATCATGTCTCAAAATTTCTTCCCTTTCTGCTTGCAATGCCTGATAACTAGTGTTGTGTTCCCTGTGCCATTTTTCTTTTTACAAAAGGTTTTTTTTTACTGGGGTTTTTTGTGATCTAAAATCAAATTGTCTGAGCCACAGCATTGTTATGTTTGTATTTCCTGCCCTTTTTCTGGGAAAGTTTTGTATACCACACACAGCTGATATTTATAATCTGGGGTTTGCCCATTTTTGGGGTAGGGAGGGGATGTGGCTAGAAAATGTAAATATTTAGGCCAACATTAAAGTGCACAAGTGAATTTTTAGTGCTCAAAGCACTTATTTTGTTGTGAAAATCTATTTTTTTTAATCTTGTGTACCAGATGTATATTTTTACATGGAAATAAACCAGAGCAAAATGGACACAAAACCACCTGATACATCATTCCAATATTTTCTGTGTAAAATAATCAGTAAAAGTCCAAACATTTTTGTTCTGTTACTAATTAAACAAAGATTAATAAGGCTGGTGTACTTTGTTCTTCCCTGATTAATCTGTAGTAAGGCATCATGAAAAAGCACCCAGGATAACCTGAGGAGTGGCTTTCCCCTGATGGACTGATGGATCTCAATGCCATGCTGAGACCTCAGCTTGATTAATGTTGCTGGTCTGCATCTTCCCCTTGCAGACTCTTCACCAGCATCCCACCTGAAGGTATTTTTCCAGTGATACAAGGTGATGTGTTTTACTGACTGCTTTTTGCAAAGGTGTGTGGTTCCTGGGATCCACGTTCCAGCCTCTTCATATAAATCAGAGCCACAGGCACAAAATGCTGTGGTGCAGAGGCAGGAGAGGACAACAGCTCTATCGGGAGCCGTCTGCCTTCCTGAGGAGTGAGACTTGCTTGGACTGAATGCACAGGACCCTCTGGGAGCTGGTAAGGTTGGGGTTTATGGAGAAGCTGTCTCAACAGGGGGGTCTACAGGATGAACTGATAGCAGCTTACAGCTACTTCAACGTGAGGTACAAAGATGACAGAGTCAACGTCTTCTCAACAGTGGAAGACGGTGAGACAGTGATCAACAGCCACAATTTGTGGCTTGGGAAGTTCAAATTAGACAACAGAAAAAATATCCAAGTGGGTGGTGCAGCCAGTAATCAGATACTCAGGAGGAAGCATTAACCATCCTCAGTTTAACAAGATTTCGTGTAAATAATGCCCATGCACAGAAGCTTGCTTCTATTTTTGTCCTCCGTGTTGTCCTGTGGCAATGAGTTCCACTAGGTAATTATGCAGCATGCATTACAAAAGGGGAGTGTACTTTGGTTATTTTTTAAACCCATGTGTGAGGATTTTAGCCCTCCTGCTTTGGGAGTGTTTCCTATTTACCTCCTCCACACCATGGAGATCCTATAGATTCCTATGCAACAGAAGGTACTGCTTCTGAAAGATCAACCCACAGGCTCATCTCAACCAGCAATTTAAAAATTTAAAAAAGAATTCCAAAGATTTTTTTTTCTCCCTTTTCTTTTTAATCTGGTTTACCCAAGGAAACAAAGCTCATGATTGTGCTGTGCAACTGCATCTCTAGTAACTCTGGAAGCAGTCTAGGAAGAGGAGACAGGGAAATAATTCACTGCCAGAAAGGTCTTTCTGTTTCTCTCCAAGACACTGAGCTGCTCCCCTGGTCCTCATCCATCTGAGTGCCTCCCAGCCCGGAGAGTTTAATGCCTGAGCATAGCAGATATGTTTATAAAGCAGAAAGCGCTGAGATAAGTATCTAAGTAAAACTTCTTCTCCCTTCAGGAGGGTGAAGTGTGCCTACAAGGCTCCAACATCCCCAGAGCTTCAACAAACATCCCTGCACAATACAAAAGCAGGCAAAAACTCTGGGATGCATTAAATATGCACGTAGCTCTTGTTAGCTCCAGCTTCCCAAATGACTCATCTGCTCGGCTGGCTGCCAGGTGCCTGGGACTCATTTGTCTCTTTGCAAAATCCCTGGGTTCTCCTGATGAAGGGGAGATGTTCTGCTGCCAGGATTTTATATCCCTTCTCTTCAGCCACCACATCCTTTGGGACTGAACAAAAGCCTGTGGCACTGGTCACCAAGTCAGAGAGAGGCTGGCACAGGAGAGATGCTGTGCTATGCAATGTCTGCGCACGTTGGAGAATTTAAGAATGGCCTTGGATGGGGGGAAGAAAGGGCACCGTGGAACATAATGGCTCCTGTCCCAGTGCTACAGGGATGGGACATGGGGAGGGCTTGGGCTCGGCCAGTGAAGCATACTGCGTTCAGCTGGGCATAAGCAGGGGTCAAGGCTGACCTACCCTGGCAGCAGCCCCACTGGCAGCCCAGTGGGTTTGGGCCATGGGGTGGTGGGGGTTTGCTGGTCTGGGTGGCAGCTCTTGGGTTTAAGCCTGCCCATGGTGAGGCTTGACAGCCCTGGGTGAATGCTCACAATAACCGTGATACGATCTGGTCTGAGATAACTCCTCTCTTGGTGAAAGCTTGTATGTAAAATGTAAGAGAAGACTTGGGAAGACAGAAAAAGGAGTCAAGGAGAAGCTTTTGCTTCCAAGGGTTAAAAATACGTCCATGCTGGGAGATGACCATGAATCCACTCAGGATCAGGAAGGAATAAGACGGGTTAATAACACTCGATCCATTTCTTGATCACTTTCTTGGAGGTGGGCTAAGATGACAATTCTAGCAGAGAGTTTCACAACTAGAGGAAAGTGTTTCTCTTGAATGTGTGCAGCTTTCACTTTCTGGAGGCTGATGGCTTTGCTAGCGCAGCCTGGTTAGCTAGATTCCCTCATGAAGGCCAGGGATGGACAAATGACTCATACGTGTCAAGAAAACCTCGAAGCAGGAGTGTGGCATTCAGCTCCTTGCTGAAAAGAGACTCTGAGTCAGAGCTGAAATGCCAGCGGTGTGTGGGGGGACTACTGCACGTCTGCACAGATATAGAACATAGCAACAACAGATGAGGTCTCTTGCATGAGAGTCTCTTTCTGTAGAGGTGGCTGTGGTCTGCCTGCAAATTTCTTGAAGGTCTCAGTGGAACAGTGTGCCAGCCACAGGTTCCTCGGCAGCAACAAGGATAACTGGGATAGCAGTGTTCAGATGATACCCATTGGATCCTAAGTGAGTCCAGCAGCTCCATGACTGCTGCTTCTTAAGAGTATCTGGCATTTGTTCTCCCAAATTGTGTGTTTTAGTGGAAAATTTGAAGGAATTTTGGGACATTGCAGGAGCCCTGGCTTCTCTTGCAGAACAGCTGGGTCCAGGTGCTGGCTGCGGGGGTACAGGGTTGCTCCACACTCAGTAAGTGGTGGTATGCATTTAACGTCCTCCTGCTGGGAACAATAATGATGAGGGGGAGGAAAAGGATCCATATTTTCAGGATCCTTCAACTTGTATGACTCTTCTGCCTGTGTTAGGAGAAGCTTCACTGCCATTTGGGCAATCCTCCAGCAGCTATTTTATTATTAACTTTAATGAAGCTATAATAGCTGGGAGTCACCATACTGGAACAGACCTCTCCTTTGTCATTTAATATTTTACATCCACTGGGCCAGTTACCAATTGCTTTGGGCTATTCCCTTATGATCGAGTGAGGTAAGCATTCTGCCATCCATTCATGTGGCTGTCAGGTGAGCATATGTAAGAGTTGGCAGTCTTGGGGCAACTTGCTGCAGGCATCCTGGGCTGGAGGCCAGGACCAGCACCGCACTCATGGTCTCCCTCCCTTGGGTCTTACTCATCTTGCAGTTTTCTAGTAGTGCCAGGATTATCCACGCTTGTGTGCACTGGAGGCAGTAACAGCTGAGATGTAGACAAGGGCTCAGTTCCAGCCTAAGCCAGCAGGGTGGATTTGCTGGTTTTGGTAGCTATATATAAGTGGAGGCAATGTTATAGAAAGCCTCAATTTCTAATGCTGTGGCAAATATTCTGCTGTTTTGGTGACTGCTCATTTCTGAGGACCTGTTTTGTTTCAGTCTGTGGATTGCTTCTGTAACCCGTAACTGGTCTTGCTAGGAACTCAGCTAACATCTTCTCTGCGCTGGAAGCAGCAGCCCCAGCATCTTGTTTAAGTCATTCTTGCTTGACTTTGCAATCTGCTCGATATTACTGCTCTCTGATGCAAAAATAAATACCTAAGTAGAACAAGAATGCAGTGAAATGAACCTGGGATACTGCATTTGAAAATGTCACCACTCAGAAGGAAAATAATCTTCCCACTTCTGTTTCTAGCAGTTACAACAGTTTCCTTCCCAAGACACCCTTTTTGTGCTATGACTTCCAAATTCATTAAAACTCACAGACTTTCTTATATTATACTATCTTGTAACCAGCCTATAGCAATAGGAGGGTTAAAAATGCCCCTTCTCCTGCACAAGCACATAACTGGGAACCTCCCTTTTTGGTGCTGATCGTTCGTACAGCAGCACCTCTTGTGTCTAAGGAACCCAGTTCTGTAGGATGAGGATATCAACTCTCGCTTGTCCAACGGACTTCCTGAGAGCTTTGTTCATCCCTGTCCCCAAGACTTTTGTTTTATCCATGTACAAATACTGTCTAAACCTCTAGACAGTGCAGACAGATGTAGCATGCAGTGTCACAGGATGAAACTGCGGTGTCCAGAACTTTGGCCAAAGAGGCTGTTACCCATCTCAGTAACATCCTGAGGAACCTGAGGGCATGAGACATCTTAGCCCCGTTCATTTTAATAAGAATATATAATCAAAACACCACGTGTAACATCTTGTCCATGTTGCATTGGCACCACCCAAATAATCAATACCAAGTTGTAACACTTAAGTCAGACAACTTGGACACAAGTCCCCATATGTCTCCAGTGGCTGTCCAGGGGCCTGGCATTTGGGATAACACACAGCCTGTATCCCCCCTGCTCCCCTAAGCAGGACACCACAGGAAACAGACTGGAAGGATTTGTAACGGGTCCTGCTGAGTTCAGAAGAAAAGTGAGGAGCCGTTGGGGATGAAAAGCACTTTACTGCTGCTGAACAGCTGTATGGGGTAGATGGGGGAGTTCAGGGGTATGCAGTAACAGCCTCTAATGATCAGCTTGTACAGTGGACACAAGCATTTTCTGCTTGTTTCCAGCAGGTTTGGCTTCTTGGTCTCCAGCAGACCATACATCTTCCAGCTCCCATGTCACTTGGGCTTTCCATTAAACAGAGTCAATCAGGATCTCTGTCCCAGTGGGCAGTGGGGTGGCACTGTGGGAAGGTATGAGTACCCCTCATGGGTCTGGCTATAGGAAAAGCAGGTTTCAGCCTGGCATTCACATCCATATGGGCACTTCTAATGTCCATTTTGAGAACTTTTCCTTGTCCCTTCCTGTGAACAGCTTTGCTAGATGAGACACTGAAACATGGTCTCTGGGGGTACGGATATGTCACACAATCCATAACACTACACGTAAATCATAAGGTTTCCTGAAAGAAACAGCAGTTTCTCTTTCTTTTCTTCTTCCCCACCCTTTTTTTTTTT
>NW_010102707.1:0-1748 GCF_000699245.1 Pterocles gutturalis
GGTTGTTCTCTCCATCCCACCCCAAACAGCACCGGGTAAATGTGAGATGCGACGATTTGGAGGTGGCAGCTTGCAGGTACTGGGGACAAGGATGGGATCGATGACTCTGCAAAGCGGAGCTCGCCGGGCTCCTGCTGCTGTCGCTGCCACTCGCCCCGGGCGCTGAGCGGTGCTTTGCTCTGTCTCGGAGCCTGCCTGCGCTTCAGCAGCGCATTCCCTTGCCGTGAGGTTATGCCACATTGCTAAAATCCCAGCGAGTTTTACTGGAAGTGCCCGCGGCGGCCGCGTGTGTGACACTCCAGCTGGGAGCTCTTGGCACAGGGACAACAGCTCTGCTCCCGTCTCACCAGTCCCCGGTGCTGCTGGGGACATCGGCCACGGCACGGGGGGCAGCTCTCATCAGCACCCGAGTAGCTCTCAGATTCAGGGTTCAGGTTTGCATCCCTCGGTTTTCCTCCGTGGCCGTCAGGCACTTTCAGAGGGTTTTTTTCTCGTATTTTGGGTCAAAGCCAGCAGTCTGGGTTGGAGTTGTCATCGGAGTGTGCAAGCGCAGCCCTGCCTGCTTTGCAGAGCCCCTGGGTGACACGAGGACAGTCACAGCAGCGGGACACCCGCATCTCATGGGGCGCAGAGGAAGGGCTGGGACCTGTCACCCTCATTGCTCTGGTTGACGTGTCCTCTCCTTTGCAGGGACCTGATGGCAGAGCCCGAGCCCCCTCCAGAGCTGCAGCGGGATGAAGCCGCAGCATCCTCATCCCTGCAGGGAGCAGCTGCAGGCACTGCTCCCCACCCAGACCTCTCTCACAGCCCATCAGACCCAGCGGTGGGTGCGGGGGTGACACCCCAGCACATGGACAGCCCAGACACCCGCCAGGAGCTGCGGGCAGACGGCGGGGACGCTTCCCTGGAGCTGAACATGCTGGGGACCCAGCTGGAGCGGGATGCAGCTGGGGCAGGGATCCCACTGGACATGGATGGGGCAGGGATCCCGCTGGATGTGGATGGGGCAGGGATCCCGTTGGATGTGGATGCAGATGGAGCAGGGATCCTGCTGGATGCAGGTGGGGCAGGGATCCCACTGGACATGGATGTGGCAGGAGTCCTGCTGGACACGGATGGAGCAGGGATCCCTCTGGATGTGGCTGGGGCTGGGATCCTGCTGGATGTGGATGCGGCAGGAGTCCCACTGGACATGGATGCAGGTGGGACAGGGATCCCACTGGATGCAGGTGGGACGGGGATCCCTCTGGAAGTGGATAGAGATGGAGCAGGGATCCCTCTGGATGTGGATGCAGATGGAGCAGGGATCCCTCTGTACATGGAGACAGACGGGGCAGGGATCCCAGCCGATGTGGATGCAGACGGGGCAGGAATCCCACTGGACATGGATGCCGAGGGGGCAGGCAGCCCCCTGGGTGCGGATGGCACGGAGCATCAGTGCCTCACCCTCGAAGAGCTGGGGGATTACTTCCAAGAGTGCATCGAAGCCGTGGAGCAGCTGGAGAAGGAGCGAGACAGCCTGATCGCGGAGCTGGGCCAGCTGCGGGAGCCGGCGCTGCAGGAGATCCGCCACGCGCACGAGGAGATCCAGGCGGCCTGCCGGCTGCTGGCCAAGGTGGAGCTGGAGAGGGACAACCTGAAGGATGAGATCCGGCAGATCAAGCAGAAGCTATTCAAGGTGACGAAGGAATGCGTGGCTTGCCAATACCAACTGGAAAGCCCGCGGGAACGACTATCCCAGCACGCGG
>NW_010102708.1:0-5987 GCF_000699245.1 Pterocles gutturalis
AGCACCAGGAATCCCAAATGCCCCGGGCGGTTCTGGCCCCTCATGATGAAGGTTCTCATGATGTTCTGGGCCCTCACAATGAAGGTTCTGACCCGTCCTGATGAAGGTTCTGGCCCCTCACGATGAAGGTTCTGGCCCCTCATGATGTTCTGGCCCCTCACGATGAAGGTTCTGGCCCCTCACGATGTTCTGGCCCCTCACGATGAGGATGCTCCCAGAGGGACTGCTGCCACACTGCCAGACCCTCCATTTCAGACCCCAGCCCCTCGCTGCTCCTCAGCGAGACCTCATTTTCCTCATGCAGCCCAATAACATCCACCCCTCACCTCTCAGGGATGTCCACCTCCCCCAAGCCAGCAACCCACCCGGTAGATAAGCACAAGAGCTCCCCAACCCTACCACTCTGTGGTCGCCATGCAGAATGGCGCCTGGGCGGCGTGTGGAGAAGATCCGTGTGGTCTCACAGCTCAGTCCACGTACTGATCCCACAGCAGCTCGAGCAACACCAAAGCCTTGTCCTGGTACAAGGATATCGGGACAAATTTAGGGTGAAACGATCCTCTGTGGGCAGCTGTCAGGGACATACACCTGCACCAACACCCCCCATGAGGGTGTTTCTGGGGTTGTTTTCCATCCCGCCCCCGTTCTCTGCAGGCCGATGTCTTGCAGGGCAGCTCAGTCCCATCATGAAACACGAGGGGCCTGGGGGAGCCTCCTGGAGAGAGCAGGGCCATGGGGCTTGGGATGGATGAGCAGAGGAATGCACCAGGAGAACAAATAATTCCTCTGGGATAATTTTTCTCGCCGCTCTGAGCTACGGTTTTGGAGGTGTCGCTGGTGGTGAGATGAGGAGCGGCTGTAGCTGGAGCCATTCCCATAGCAATCTGCCTCCTCCCCTCCAGAGCATCATTTTTCCTCGAAGAAGTGCGAGTTCCTGCGGCAGCCCCGGCGCTGCGCCAGCTCACATCACGGGCCACCCTGGAGCGGGACCAAGGGTCCTTGACATCTCCCCGCGGAAGCGAGCTGTCAGTCCCTCTTCCCAGGGTGAGGGTTGAACAACTCCGAATGCAGGAGAAAGCCACTGGAACAAGAGAGGGATTCACCCCCCTTCAGCATCCCACAGCTTCACGCTCACGAGATTCAGCTCCGGGGAGACCCGTAATTATCTGTTTCCAGCGTCTTCAGCAGAGCGTGAGGACACAGCGGCGCGGGATTCGGTGATTCATCGGTGACCTTCAGGCACCATGAATGTCCTCTTAAGGGGGACTAAGATAGTCTACAGAGGCTGGTAGCTGCTCTGTGGCGACTTTTCAATTCTACGTTACATTGCCTTTAATTTGCTTTAAAAGCAGGATAATTTTATCGTAAAAATGGGAGATGATACCTATCCCTGCGTTACAGTGGAATAATTGGGAGTAGCACAATAATTAAAAAAAAATGTAACGTTTTGCGGTATTTTCAGTCCAGGTTATTTTCTAAAGACACGAATCATCCTCTTCCTGGGGAGGTCATCTTCTTCCCAACAGCTGGCCATACTGGGAGGCAGCACTGGTGCACGCTGGTGGGAATGCACCCGGTGCCTGCTGCTGTTTTGCAGCTCGGTCCTCTGCAGCTCAGCATCTCCTCAGCTGGGAAACTATGGGCTGAGATGAGCATCTTGCTGCAGAAGGATTTCGGAATGGCTTTTGCTCTGAAAGTCAAAACACAGCACAGCTCGAAGAATGTGTTTCCACATAAAATGCCCTTTGGCTGCAAGCAGCTGCTGCGGCTACACTGAGAATGGCTTTTATTTAAAACTTATTTATTGACATTTGCATCCCCTCCCAGGGGACACCGTGCAGAGAGCTACAGTCTTGTGTCTTCCCGACACAAACTGATGGTACCAAGCCCAAAACTGCCCCGCTGGTGCCACTGCCCTCAAAATATGAGTGCAGCTGCCCCTGGAGACAAGCAATGCCTGAGACCCTTCCAGTGCAGCCTCTCAAGACCTTCAGTAGTGCCTGAAGCAAAGGGTACGTCTTTTAATGTCATCGTCCCACCAGTCCATCCCGACTGACGATGCTGGGGTGAGACCCATCACCTGGAGGCCTCCCAAGCCGCTCTGCTATCATGCGCCTGAGTCGTATCTCAGTCGCTGGTGGTCATCGTGAGAGATCATCCGTTTTTCAACAGGGATGGCAAATGTTTAGCCAGATGCTGACCTTGGTTTAGGATTTCTCTTCCGGAGCTTTGGGATTTTACCAGTAGAGGGCAGGCCGGGATTGCACTGCAAGCGGGAAAAATATAGAAGCGCAGGAGGGAGAGCATTTCACCCAGGGCAAGCACCAGCAGAACTGAGATAAGGAACATTTTTCATGCAGGGGGATTTGGGAGAGCAGGGCTCGCTCGCTGCTAGAGCACCTGCTGCATAGCAAGTCTCTGGATATGGCCTTGTCCCCTCCGAGCAGCAGGGGAAGGCTCGTTCATCAGCATCCTGTTTTGTTCCAGCCTCGCCACTGTCAGAGCTCGTGTGGGGCAGGGTGTTTAACACCGCTGTGTGCCACCCAGCCACCCCAGCCGGACTGCGCCCGACACAGCCCACGCGTTCCCATGGCCCTCTTCTTTATGTTTGGGGTTTTTTTGCCTGAAGAAGGAGGATGAAGAGAGTGCACAGAGAGTTCGGGGATTTCCCCTACAGGGTAGATCAAAAGTTGCCAGGATGTGTTAGAGGAGACGTTTAGGCTAAGGAAAACCCTGGGAAAAAAAATGAAGCTCCAGTCCCGGGCTACTGCTCTAATCACCATGTTGCTGTGGGCAGAAAACCCCAACGGGTCTGAACCAATGCCCTCCCACCCGCTCTGGCTCCCGTTTGATCCACAAAGATCAGGAAGTGGTTTGGATTTTTTTTTTCACTGTCTCTGTTTTGTTTTACCACTGTAGCCCGCGGGGCTGGTTTGTATGCCTGCCTCCCACGGAGGATAATTTGGTTCCTCTCTCTGGCCCAGGCCACACCAGAGCACTGAGCTCCCACCGCTGCCTCCAGCCGGGTCGGGGCAGCCCAGGCACCAGCGGGACGACCCGTCATCAATAGCCCTATTATTGCTCTTCAAATTTCTCTCCGCTTCCAGACGGATGCTGTGTTACTCCATCACAGCTGCAGTTGCTCCCTTCCAGCAATTCCCAACACAGCACTTAAGGCGGGGATTTATGGGTGGTTTTGGAAGGCATTTTGGAATGAGATGGAGTTATGGGAAAGGAAGTTGAATTCCCACCATTCCCCAGAAAATTATCCCAGCATCTTTCACAAGCAGGATCATTTACTGGTCCTTTCCTCCGAACAGAGACAAGCTCTCAGCTGTGGCTCTTTATTTAGTCCAAAGCATTTCCCGACAGCAAGCAGCAGCAGGGGTTATTCTGGTCTTGCTTGCAAAGGGTCAGGAGACCGAGGCGAGCCCTCGGCGTCTGGCTGCAAGGATCTGCTGGACCCGGTTTGTTCCCTGGCATTTTTGTGGATGCTGGTAGCTAAATGAAATGATTTGTTCTCAAGCCACAGACTAGTGCCAATCTGAGGGCAAGTGCTGCTGACTGTCCAGCTGATTTTGACACACGTAGTGGTTTGCAAAGTAAAAAGTCACAGGACCAGAGTTACCAAGAGCAGCAGCTATAAAACGACCAGCAGAGATGTTACCTTGTGAGCTCCATCTTACCTGTGTTGAAGCTTTTCAGGAACAAAAGCTTACCTGCTGCAAAACTAGCAGTCATCTGAGCAGGCTGGATGAGCAGAATAGATTCGCATCAACACCACATTTCACGCCCAGGACAGGGGTTTGAAAGACTTTATTTGACACCTTGGCTGGATGTCACAGCTGGTGAATCTAACAGCTCTGCACAGTGTGAAGTGAGGCTTGGCTACTTGCTGTGAGCTCTAGCATGCCAGCCAGCCGCGGGAACAACCAGGGCCTGCGAGGACCTCCTCTGGCTTTATTAAAAGGGAAGAAGTTGTTCCGGGCTGATTCTGGCACTTGAGGACATGGGTGAGGAGAAGTAGCGGAGGCATTTCTGTGTGTTAAGTGCGATGACATTCATCAAAACAACTGGGAGGGGACTCACTTCCGAAACAATAGCAGGTACATACATTGACATGCACATGGCAGATACAATCTGTAGGAACGCAACCACCAGCTCCTCCACACTGTCTAACCGGCTGCGCATGTAACCTGAGGCACGGGGAGAGCCTCTCCCACTCAAGAGAGATCTCCCTCTTTTTTACCTTTCTTTGCACTGACCTTTCTGTGCTTTTCTCTCTTTTCGTGTCACAGTGCTGCAGAGGTGAGCAATACTCCTTGGCGTGGGCACGCGGCTGGGTCCAGGCTACTCTGCATGTGTGTCCCAGCACGTCAAGGCACAGCAGCGGGGAGCGGGGGCTGCTCAGACACTGGGAGACCCTGTCCCGGCCACCACAGGAGTTAGGGATGTGGCACAGGGGCAGGGTGGCTCGAGATCCCCAGGTTTTTGTTCCTTTCTGCCCAAAGAAGAGCGGAGGGGAGGAGAGCTGGAGGAGCAGAGGTGTATCTGCTGGGTCGGTTATCTAGGGACACACAGGCCAGGGCAGAAAAAGCTTTTGGGAATCAGGACAAGTGCAGACCCAGAGCTTGCCGAGGTCTGTGGTGAAACCTCAGCGGGTTTCGGTCCTGGCCCAGGGAGGAGGATGAGCAATGTGAGCCCACAACATGGTGCTGAAGAACAAAAACAGAGACATGGTGGGAGGAGAGGGTGAGGGATGCAGGGCTAAGAGAGAACGAAGGGAGGCACTTCAAAAGCAGGCGGGTCTGACCCATTCCCCCTCCTTCGCAGAAAAAAAAGGGGATGGAGAAGAGACGGCTCCAGCGGGGAGACTGGCAGAGGGAAAAGCTCTTTTCTTCTCACATTGGCTGTCAGAGCTTTTCCTTCAGTGACAGGCATCCCTTTTAAATCCTCCGTCTCACCTCCTCTCGCCTCTTCACACCTCGGTGCGGAGCAAGGGCTGCAGAAGCTTCCCTCCACCCTGGCTGGCTGCTCCTGCAGGGTTTGTGCAGTGCAGGCCCTGCAGACACGGCAGAATTTCGGCTCGGCTGTGGGAACGAGCTCTGTGAAGCTGTTGCCTCACTCCACCTTAAGGGCACATAAGTGGGAAAAGCTGGTAAAGCAGCGAGGAAAGCACGGGGATTAGCAGGCAGCCAGTTCGCTAAGGGAGCTGGGGGGGCTCTAGCCTGCCTTACAGAGTGCCAGCAGCGCCGGGGATGGGGGTGAGCTGTGTCCGTCCCACCACCCCAAAATTAGGTGCTGCAGCTAGGGGACACATCGCGGGGAATCAGCATGAACAAGTCTCTGGCAGCTCTGAGTCTCCAAGGAAATAAGTCAGTATTTTGAGGCTGTCTGTTTTCCAAAGGAGAGCAACGCTGGCTCCGCAGAGGGGATTGCTGGAGAAGAGACGGGGCTGGGAGCTGCGTGTGCCCCCTCCCTTGCAGCCAGAAGGGTCTGGAGTGCAGCCGCGTGCAGACAAGTGCATCGGATCGGATGTGATTTACGTTTGCAGGCATCACGAGGGAGAGGACGTGTGATGTGAGGCAAGGAAGGCGGTGTGAGGAGGGAGGGGAGAGTAAAGAGAATTTTCTTGATGGATCCTTGGCTTCTGCAAAGCAGGAAAGATGCCTTTTCAGCTGTGTTTGTTCTTAGGCCTATGGGCAATGAGTGCTGAAGAATTCCTGTTTCCGAAGGGGAGGGGAGGGTCAGAAAGCCCCGATTTCCGTTGCCCAGGAGCGGCAGATCCTGGATGTCCCAACCCTGATCCCGGGTCCTTGCACGGCAGCGCCCAAGGCGGGAGGTGCTGTGTAAACTGGTGGAACAGGGACGCCGGCAGAGGCTGGTGAGAAGAGGAATGTGGCGATTTGGCTGCTCTTAGATGAACCCTCTCTCACTACGCCTGCTGGTGACGGCATCCTGGGCACGGCCGCTGCGGCTGCGGGCGA
>NW_010102708.1:6117-8789 GCF_000699245.1 Pterocles gutturalis
GCCAGGGAAGATGCAGTCAAAACAACCGGAGCGGGAGCAGCCTCCCTCCTGGGGATCTGCACGGGGCCAGCAGCGCTGTGGAGGAAGGACCACGGCCACGTCTGGATGGGCAGGAGGGACGTGGCCACAGGTGAGGGCTCCATTTCGGCCACATAATTATTCAGGTGGGAAAGGAGTCGCAGCCGGATGGGGTCAGCGGCATTTTGGCCCTCGAGGATGCCCAGGTACCTGACAACTTCAGTGAGGCATTCGCGGAAGCCGATACTCCTGTAATCCACGGCCAGAGCTCGAGCGTTTAAGAAGCCTGTGGGGACAGGACAGGGGTGACAGTAAGTCCATGCAGAGCTCAGGAATGTGCTTTGATTTCACTACCCTCTCTAACGCACTGTGTATTTCACTTGAGGCACTTTGCTGCCGGGTGATATTACTGAAGCGGATAGCCAAGTGGGTGTCCGAAAGGACTGGACGTTTGTGTGCATGAGAATAGCATCTGTGGTTATCTCATCGGGATAAAACTGCCAGGGTCATGAAGCCTCTTACTCCAGCATGTGAGATGAGTAAGAGGTTTCATTAACTGTGCTCAAGAAATTTTTCCTCTTGGACTCTATCAGTTATCGCTGCTGGAGACATGACTGTGGGCTGGATGGGCACTGGGTCCCTCTTTGCAAATGGACCAGAACAGGGGGACACTGTGTCTCCTCGATGCATAGCTTAGCGCCGTTTTCCTGTGCCTGCATCCTGATCTTTAAACTTCATTAAACAGATATCTGTCTGAGGGACGCAGGACAGTGGCAGAACCAAGACCGCTGGGCTGAGAAAACTCAAAGCTGCAAAAATCAACAAGATAAAATCCAACCAACGGCTGATTTTTAGCTTCTGCTCCCTACTTGCAGCTCCATGAGCTGATAAGCAGTAAAGCAGAGAAGGTCACAGCACAGCGAAGCGCTGGACCACTCTGCTTGCCGGGGTCTCTTGACAATACAGCCCTTTGTTGCAGTGCAGTCAAACTGAATATCTAAACAAATGTTCCAGACCAAGTTACAGCTCTGAACCAAAGTCTGGATGCCAGCAATGTCCCCAGCAAGCCAAAAATGGGTGGTAAGCAAGCCAGAGGCTTCTTTACTGGAGCTGTGATTTCCATCCTGTTAACTGGAACAGGACAGAGGGTCTGTACTGAGGTCTCAGTACAAATAAGACCTTTGTTGAATTTTGCAACAGGGCTCCCTCTCTCTTCTTATAACAATCAAGAAACAACAACAACAAAAAAAGAACAGAAAGGGAAAAAAGCCTTGTTTATTTGCAGAGTCCCCATGCAGAATTCAGCCTCTGCAGGAAATGTATCCCAGGGAGGAGGTAAAGAGTTTAATATTGTTTTTCTGGAAGCAGGCTCCCTTTCTGAGCAGGACTAATCATGTCCCTGGCTGGGCAGCTTTTAGCAGGGAGCGTGACAGCAGCAGCGGTGCAGTCCCTGGGGGTCTTTGGGACCTGCTATCCCATATACCCCAGTCTCCCAAATGTATGTATGGGATGCTGACCCATATGTTAGATGTAAGAAAAACAATGGGGCAGGAAATGTCCATCTGCCCTCCCTCGAAAAATCTTTCCCTTGGGAAGCAGGCAGGGCAGCATCTGTTTTGGTGCTGGCTGGTGTCAGCAAGGCACACCAGCACTGAGATATCACTTGCTGCTGAATCTGATGGGGAATTCTCCTTCCAGTTTTTCACCTTCGCCTCACCCATATGCTTATAAGACCAGTTCTTACCTGTTCCTCCAGTGGCGTGAAGCATTTTTAAGTGATCTACTGTCATTTGGAGAATTTCTGCCTTCTCCAGCTTGGAAGACCCCTGTGTGTTGGGAGCAGGAAAAAAAGAGCAATCCATCATTTCATGGTCTAGGGGCTTGTGCCTCTCAGGAACTGGGTTTTGCTCAGTGACCTCCTCCCGGAAACCTTCCCGAAGCCCAGGAGCACTCAGATGCCCAGATCTGGGTGTTGGCTCTGGTTTTTACACCAAGCAAGTAGAAAATGGAGCTCCTTCCCAAGATCCCCGATGCAAATTGAAAATCCCCATTTCTGTGCATCTTCATATCTGCTAAACACTTTCCGGATTGTGTTTCTCCTCCCTAGGGCTCCAGAATATTTGTTAATATTGTTCTACCACCCAGTTTCACCACCTACTTACTCCCTGAAGTGATGATGATAAGAAAGACGCAGCATAGCTCCAGACTTTCTCATTCTGAGGGCTCTACCCTGACGCTGCTGAAACGCAGCCCACGTGGGAGGACGGGGGGAAGTCACGGACACACACACACACCTGCTTCTCGAAGGCGGTGGGCACCAAGCGCCGCAGTTCCGAGAGGCTGCTGTTGATACGGTCCCGGCGCCGCTTCTCAATGATCTACGGGGGATTACCAAATGGAGAGAAGAAACCATGGTCATTTATGGCACCAGCTCGGAGGTTTAGAGCCCTTGTTAAGAGCTATGGCAGGATGAGAGAGGCACTTTGAACAGGGCTATATAAGTAAATGTTTTGGGTGCAAGAGCTGAGCAAAGAAACATTAACTGCCTGGCGTGATAACCCCAGGTAAAATTGCTCTCCTCCACCCCTCTCCCCACCCCTTCCTGCCAGATTTGAGGCCAAACTTCTGCAAAAAAAAAAATCTCCAACTGGCTG
>NW_010102708.1:8802-12142 GCF_000699245.1 Pterocles gutturalis
ATGGAGCAGGGGACGGTGTAAAGTCGACTTTGCGATGCGTCCCCACGGTAAAGATGTGCCAACAGCACCCCGCTGCACACAGAGGGTGTCACAGGAGCCCTGGCACACAGCTGGGACCAGTCTGACCCCCCAAGGTGACACTGCACAACCACCCTGGTCAATGCGAATGAGACTCACCCCTCTCCTCTTCTTCCTGGCTTGTATCTGAGATGTCGTCGTGGGAGACACAGACCTGGAAACATGGCTGGAAAGGAAGCAGAGGGAATCGTTTCTTGTGCTGGCTGGAGAGAAGCCTCTGTCACACATATGCCTTACACACGTTTGCCATCTGCAGTTTTCCCCCCGCAAATAATGCCTTCTGTGATTCCCGTCTCATTTTTACCCACAACACAGAGCTCAGGAATTGGGGACGAGGAGCCAAGCAGAGGCTCGAATCCCACTCTCTCTTCTCCAAGAGTCTCCCACCAGCCCGGGACAGATTTCTGCACCAAACTGCCTGTTCACCACCAGGCACACGTCTCCTTCAATCTCAGCCTGTGCTAACATCTCCACCGGGCTGCAAAAGCGCCAATTCGAGCTCCGGAGTCGTGGCCTTTTTTTTTTTTCCCCCTCCATGTGCAAACCTCCCAGCTGTCATGTCTGAGCCTGTCCTGTCTGCAGGGCTTTGCACCCGGAGCCGTGATAGCGTGCGGATCTGAGCTCCCACCCAGGGCGGCAGCGAAGGGCTGGTCGCTCCACAGGGTGAGGCTAACGGCAGCGTTGATGTGGTTTCCTGGGGCTTCCTGGAGAGTCACTTCACTAACCACAATTTTTGGGGGTGGGTTGCGATATTCTGAATGCACGGACATCCCTGAACCAGACAGAGAGGGGCCGGGACCTGGGCAGGAGGAACACCCGGCAGGAGGTGACGGAGAGGGACCCTGCTGCTGGCCGACAGCCCCAAGGACCAGTGCTGCTCGAGGGACAAAGGACACGAGGGGACAGGCTAAAGAGAAGGGCCCCACAAACCGTCCTGTGCCTGGTGGGCATGGGTGAGGCTAAAGACACCGAAGCTCAGCACCAGCCATGCATGGGGAGGCAAAATTCAATCCGTACATCCCCAGAGAGGTGAAGTAAGGATGGATAACCGGCTGTGGGAAACTCCTTAGAGCAAAACCCTTGGGCCACCTTCCACCTCCCAGAGCAGGGTTTCTCCTTCCGGAACGCAGGGCTGGCTCGGGGCCGTTTCTGCACCTTACAAAACCCGGTGCAAGGATGTTAACACACAGGCGAGACGGCTGTCTGACACCCCAGCCAGCACTGTGCTCTGGAGGGACTCAGAGACCACGTACGACATAGAAATCTGGAATGGGGCACTTGGGTTCACCCCGTCAAATCAAAATATTTCTTAGTTTGACGAAGCATTTCAATAGCAGTCTATTAAAGATGGTTCAGAGACAGTGCTGTCTGCGCAGTGAGCCAAAAACCAGACCAAACTCAGACCAATAAAAATAAATTTTGTTGTGCTCAAGCGAGGTGCTTTCAGAAGGGGTTTTACACAATCAGCCCAAATAACACGTTCTTCTACCGACTGCTCCGCTCATCCCCGTGCAGGTCCCCTGTCTGAGCGTCTGCTGGGTGGGCTTTCTCTGGGCTTCGCGAGTACGAACATGCGTTGCCAGCGTACATAAACGCACAGATGATGGGCGCGTGTGGGGTGAAAGGGGCTCTGCGCGGGCACCGGGGCGTTATCCATGCCAAGGGTAGGTACTGAATTGGCCTGCGTGGGAACGCGGGGTACGCGCCCAAGGAGGCTGTAACGGGGAATTTGGAAACTCTCTCTGCAGAGCTGTCTGGACACATCGCTCTTTGTGAGCTGCAGTTCCAGCTGTGGATGTAAAGACCCAGCTTACTGCAAAAATATTTAAAAAAATATGTTTGACAGCTTTGAACCACATAAAAGACAACATAATGATATTCTCCGATGATTAAAATTTCTGCATTGCTCTTTGCTCAATTTTATTTTACAGCATAACTTTGGCTGTTTATTCGAACCAAAAAGAAAAAAGAAAAAAACAAACCAAGCAGTATCTCGCACTCCTGCAGTGACCCCAGAGTCTAAACTTGCTCCGTGCACTGAACCAAGCCTCACGCCCGCAGTGACTCATCCCGGCTCCACAGGGGAACTGGTTTGACCAAACCACGCGACCGATGGCTGATGGGCTGGGAACCCCGGCCAGACAGCCCGACTGCCTCCCTCTGCCCGAATCGCTCCACCTCGCTCCCCACCGGGAAGCGTTCCATTTTGCCTGACCCGCCTGCGTCCCATGCATTCCTCGGGGTGTAAACTCAACAGGGCAGGAGCAGCTCTTCTGGCCATGCCTTTGCACAATATGAGCAGCGATATAAACGCATACAAATACCGCCAGATCACAGTGCTGCCCGGTTCTGCGACTGGCTTACATATTAGCAGCACCAGAGATATCAAAAATCCATCATTACTCTTCGCTGAAATAAAATATTATGACAATTCCTCTATTTCATCTATCGGGGGACTAGACCCGGTGTGCTGCACTGATGTGAAGAGGTGGGATGTAATTCACCTGCAGCAGGAAGGCAGATTAAATATCGACGCACTTGGAAACTGCGTAAAGTGTCAGTGAATTTGTGCGGGACATTACGTGTCAGACATGCCCAGCTCTGCCCGTGACCATATCAGCAAGAAGCAGACTCATGAATTTAGTCCCTTGAGAACCTCAGCTTGGCGCTGAGCAGGGTGACTTCTCCGCTCAGGACAGCAAAGGGAATTAATCATCTGGGGCCTCGCTGGATGCGGAGGGAGAGGGCCGCTTGGCTACTGAAACAAGAGTTCAAAAGCAGCTGATTTTTGGCTGAGAACAAATAACAGAGCCTTTCCTTCATGCCCAGCGCCGTCCGCACGCTCAGAGCCCGGGCATGCCCGTGAACGGCTGACACAGCGTGGGAACGCGGGCTGCGAGCAGCGGCTGGGGATGCCCTTTGCCAGCAGAGCTGCAGCCTGGGAGAACGCGGTGCGAAGGCCAAGGACATTGCTGGGAAACCACGCAGAGGTCCTGTCCTCGCTATTTCACCAAGCAGCAAAGCGCCAGAGCCGAAACTGCAGCTCGCCAGGGATGGGATGGAGCCTGCGAACTGTGATGTGGAAAGTTCACGCTTAAACCGGGGCACTCTTGGCTGGTCAGACCGCACGGGCTCCCTCTTTAATAAAGATCAAAGCCCCAGCTGAGGCATTACAAATGCAGCAGCAGAGCAGAAGCGTTTCTCATGCAAAACCACCTGGTTTCTCCCACATTCCCTGGGAACCCTCGGATCTGGCAGCGGC
>NW_010102708.1:12158-12600 GCF_000699245.1 Pterocles gutturalis
CCAGGCAGCTGACGGGTGCCTTTGCTGGGGGGGTCACTGCCCTGTCTTGGGGTGCAGAGACCTGTGAGCAGCCAGGCTCCTGATAATGAAGATCAGAGCTGTCCTTCCTCCCCACCGGGCAGAAGGCAATTACACTGGCTTTAATTAAGCATTTTCTTGAACGCAATCAGCTCCTAACACAGCTCTATCCTGGTTTTACCTCTTGGCTTTCCTGGCTGGGTCACTCCTAACCCCAGCATCATCCCACACTTGCACCCCGGAGTGATCCCTCCGCCCGTCCTTGCCCAAGGCAGGACCAGCCCAGCCCGAAGGGGTTAACCCCGGTGCCAGGCGGCTCCCGGTGGGTCCGTGGTGGAGCCCGGTGCTCTCCAGTACCAAGCCTGGTTCTCTCCCGGTGCCGTGCCCCGGTGCTCTCCGGTACCATACCCCGGTTCTCCCCCAC
>NW_010102709.1:0-12585 GCF_000699245.1 Pterocles gutturalis
CTATGATTCTATGATTCTATGATCTCTGGACTAATAAAACTGACATTCAGTGAGGCAAAATGAACAAGTGAATTTAGTGGAAATGAAGCAAATTAATTTATTATGAGAAAAAAATGTCTATTTCAGAATCAGATGTTCACAAGTAGTTTTTCTTTATGCCATCCTTTTTATTTAATAGAATGAGATAAAGGTGCAAATAGCACTTCAGTGTAGCTTTTCATTCTGATTTCAGTTGAAATCATAGTTCCTGAAAGGCTTTGGTCAGTGTTGTTTGTTTGTTTGTTGGTGTTTTGTTTGTTTATGGGCAAGATTTGAGGCATTTTTAGGATTCTTGCAGTGGAGTTTTCCCATTTTCATTTATAATGAACAGACCAAAAATTTTTTTTTTTGCAGTGAAGTAGACACTTTAGCTTCTCTCTAAAAGCAGCTATTAGCCTATGTTCAAAACAAACACATGCATAAGTGGTTTTGCTGCCCATCGTTTTCCAACAGTTCTGAAACTATGGGGAGGATGATCCAAGCAAAGAGGAAACATTCAGGACAAAAGTTTCTGAAGAGAGGTTGGAGGGAGATGCTCTGGAACAAGTTCACAGTAGTGAACAGGGGAATTAGCTACTCAGTTCCTCACACGTTTGGGATATTTCAGAATAATCAGTACTACATGAATAAAATTCCACAAATTGCTAATTTAGCAAGTTAATGACAGTAATGCTATTTTAAATTGCAGGTGCTGAGTGGGTAACTATATCCTCTGTAGTTCTAAAGGTATCACTGAAGGCTTAAAACTAAGAAGCAAAGCAGAAATACACTCTGGGGAAATGGTAAGAAATAAATATTTATGATTGATGTTTTTGCAGCACCATCACTGTGATTATTTAAAACAAATAAGGTTATTTGAGAATTTCTCTAAAAATAATGTAGTGTCCCTTCAGAAACAGAATTTCAGAAACATTAGTTTTGCTCTTCTGGTTTTTGTTTCTAATTTCCTGAGGTCTTTATGTATGAAACAGACAATATTAATACTGAGCAATTTAACACATGTCTGTTTATGAGAGATTCTGGAGGAAATGTGTATGAAGCAGCTTTGTAGATGACTCAGTGAAATCTCACAGTTTGTATGTATCAAGCAGATCTGTGAAATCTGGAAATATCAGTCAAGAATGGAAACCAGACCTACAGCTAAACTGCAAGTCTTTTAACAGATAAATGAAAATTCACTCTCAGAGAAGTGGTAAGGCCTAAAGCCAAATAGATAAATGTGACTTAATTATATCAGTTAAGCACAGCCCAGAGCTGGAACAGTACAGTATACTCTCTCATGTGAAAAATAATTTCATAAGTACCTGAAAAATAACTAGCCAGGAAATCTCACCAGATCTCTGCTTAACATCAAGTCTGTGTCTCCTGGTGACCAAAGTTATGAGACTAAGGAGGCATTTTTTTTTTTCCAGTTCTAGGCAGCAAAAATACCTTCTGTATAAATAAGTCTGATTGGGAGTGGAGGTAAGGAATCGTATATACCTGTTAATTGTTCTATGAATTAGCATGATTTCCCTTCCTACTCTGCTGGCAGTTTCTTCCTGGGTATGATTAGGGGAATTCTTACTCTACAAGTATTTCAGTAGTTCTGTAACTAGCCAAACTTACAATCTCTTGAAGTGATGGAATAAAATTGTGAAAAAAAAAAAATCACTACTGGTACAAGTAACTCATTATTTGGTGACTAGACTATCCTTTCTTAAAATAAATTTTAAAAAAAATGCTTTCATATCTCTCATGTCAGTATTTCTCTATTGTCATAGAAGATATGGGATTAGGGCAATGAATTTCAGCAGTCCTTTAAACTTTGCTTAAGGAGGAATAATTATATGATTTTCTTTCTCTTTGTTCAAGAAGAGCTGATAACAACATTCTGAACTGAGGAAGTAACACAAATTCTTTCTAGATAAGCACATTTTCCTAAGAATTCGTCTATGTCTGGCTTAAATATTCAGAGTTCTTTTCAACATTCTAAACCCAGTAATTGTATCAGCTATGAGGAAAGAGAAGGAAAAGGTAATTTCATTTTCATTAGAATGATTCACCAGTACGCCATTATCAAGCAGCAAAGTGCTGTCCAAAGGTAAAAGGATCTTCCAGGACAGGACTTGGGAATGTCTTGACTCTGCTTGAAGACTGGAGGACACATGTCCCCTTTGACTGCATTTTCTTCACTAGCTGCCACATCAGTCTGTCTGTTCATGGAACATGACGGCCATTGGCTGTCATATTCCTGATTATCTGCTCTTCCACGGGGATACGGAAAAAAAAAGAAAAAAAGTTGAAAGGATTCCTTAGAGCAAAAAGCAATATGTTCTAGAATTGAAGTCAAGCTTTCTTAGATCATGTGCCAAAAAAGACATAGTCACGTTTAAGTCCAATTATGATGAGATTAACCTCCTAAATAAGGGTGAAAAAATAGCTAATTAAGTGTACTGTACGGTGTAATAGTAATGCACTACAGCAGTAGAAATGGAATACAGTATTATACGTCACAGCTAATCAAGATAACTTCAATATTTTTTTACATTTAGACTGTAACTATTTTCTGTAAAAATTACTAATACCTTCACAAGCTATTCAGCTTTTTACTTGGCCAACTGTTCATGTCATTTTCATTTACAGTAATTTTAATTTAGGTTGGAAAAGACCATTAAGAACTTTGAGTATAACCTTAATCCTAACACTGACAAGTCTGCCAGTAATCCATGTCTGTAAACACCACATCTGCACATCTTTTAAATACCTACAGAGATGGCGACTCAACTACTTCCTTGGGCAGCCTGTTCCAATGCCTGACAGCCCTTTGAAGAAATTTTTCTTAATATCCAAGCTAAACCTCCCCTGGTGAAACTTGAGGCTGTTTCCTCTCACCCTATCACATGTTACTTGGGTAAAGGGACCAACATCCACCTCACTACACCCTCCTTTCAGGTAGTTGTAGACAATGAGAAGGTCTCCCCTCAGCATCCTCTTCTCCAGACTAAAGAACCCTAGTTCCCTCTCCTGCTCCTCACAAGACTTGTGCTTTAAAACCTTCACCAGCTTCATTGCTCCACTTCAGACACACTCAAGAACCTCAGTGTCTTTCTTGTAGAGAGGGTCCCAAACCTGAACACATTATATGAGGTGAGGCCTCACCAGTGCCGAGTTCAGGGGCAGAATCTCTTCCCTAGTCCTGCTGGCCACACTATTGCTGATGCAGGCCAGGATGCCGTTGGCCTTCTTGGCCACCTGGGCACACTGCTGGCTCGTATTCATCTGGCTGTCGGCCAACATCCCCAGGTTCTTTTCTTTTCTGCCAGGCAGCTTTCCAACCACTCTTCCCCAAGCCTGTAGCATTGCATGGGGTTGTCGTGACCCAAGTGCAGGACCCAGCACTGAGCCTTGTTGAACCTCATACAATTGGTGTAGATACAGCCTGTCCAGATCCTTCTGTAGAGTCTTCCTACCCTGAAGCAGATCAACACTCCTGCCCAGCTTAATGTTGTCTGCAAACTTACTGAGGGTGCACTCAATCCCCTCATCCAAATCACCAACAAAGATATTAAACAGAGCTGGCCCCAATGCTGAGCCCTGGGGAACACCACTGGTGACCGGCCACCACCTGGATTTAACTCCATTAACCACAACTCTTTGGGCCTGGTCATCCAGACAGTTTTTTACCCAGTGAAAATTACACACATCTAAGCCAGGAGCAGCTGTTTCCCCAGGAGGATACTGTGGGAAACAGTGTCAAAGGCTTTACAAATGTCTAGGTAGACAATATCCACAGCCTTTCCCTCATCCACTAAGCGGGTCACCTGGTCATAGAAGGAGATCAGGTCAGTCAAGGAAGACCTGCCTTTCATAAACCCATGCTGACTGAGCCTGATCACATGGTTGTACTCACTGTACCTCAATAAAATACTCTTACCCTTTCTAATGATTTTTTTTCCAATCCAGAAATCTTTTATTATTTAAGGAAAACTTATTTATTGATTTATTGGTTAATCAAAACCATCAATTTCCTATCTGGTATGTGCTATATGAGAGAAGTTATAAGTACTCAAGCTAATAATACGTAAATGGTATTACTATATTTGCACAGAAAGAATATTTAAGGCTATACCTTATGTTCAAATTGGTTTCACTCTAAGAAAACACTGGCTAAATAATTTTGTAGTTAAGTGGGTTTCTGTTCCTGCTCTAGGCTCATTGTTTGACCTTGAGTGAGTTACTTAACTTCTCGTCTTCATTTCCAGACTGTAAAGTGACTAGTGTTTCTTTTTCCATTCTAAACTTTTTAGTGCAAAGACATTCTTTCATTGTATTTTTCTACATCTAAGTGTGTGCAGGTTCGTGGTTTTAGCTACATATTCTGAATGTTGACATATGGCAGCAATGATACATGAAACCTTTCATTCTGACTTAAATGACCTCAGCAAATCATTTATCTAACTATCCTGTAAAATCACTAGATTATTACCAATGATCATGGGAATAGCAATAACATTTGAGTTCATTGTGTGTTGACTACATTGAATAAATCTTACGTTTTAATGAGAATGTTAGTGAACCACTGGAAAGATATGGAGACCTCAAGCAAGTAACTTACTTTTTCTTAAAATCCACAAACCGTGAGATTAGCTGCATTTGTACTTCTAATGGGAATCCTCTTTAATAAATGCAGGATTACTAGAATGTAATTTGTGATTGTATTAACATGATTACACCACTCAAAATCCCAGTAGAGCCTCTAGAAATATTATTAAGGATGTCAGTAGAAAGGATGTATGGATTAAAAGCTTCTAAACTAATCATGCACTTATTAGTTAAGGCGAAATTCCTACTAGCTCCCAGATGAAGGAGAAAACAAACCAAAGCTAATTACTACAGTTGTGCACACAGGGGAAAGTGTCTGAACTAGAAAAAGTGGAATAGAATAGCTCTCATGCCTATAATTACTTTTTCCATTATGTCATTTTGAATTATTACAGAAAAAATAATAGTAGCACAGTAATATGAGGTGCTGATAGGCTACAGCAATATAGAAATTAAAATCAAGACAACAGGTGCAGAATATGTTACCCTGTGAAATAATCCATGCAGTTAGCAGAAATAGATATATTGAATCCATTTAACAGTACAAAAAGGTGTAGCTCTGACTGGAAAACAAGGGGATTCTACGGCACTGAGTCTTGTGATTACAGAGTTCAATCTTTATCCTTAAAAATATCAGAAAAGCAAGGATTGTTCTTTCAGAATATGAAAAATATTTACTTTATCACAGAAATAAATGTTAAAGGGAAAAGATTCCTTTCAGAGACCATAACGATAATTCTCTATATGTTAATGGAGCTTTCATATCTACGCTGAAATTTTAAACCAGAGTCTAATCTTCTTTTTCACCAAAACTATGATAGTGTAATAGGGATTACCTAATAAAATCACATAATTTAAATTTTTCAGGGAGACTAATATTGAAACTTAGACTGGTCTAAAATAAATTGTTCTTTCTTTTATTCTGTTCTGCGTATGTTTGATGTTAGATAATTATCCAAGTCTAAAGTTCAAGAAAGTTCTGAAATGAGGTTGCCCAATAATTTTTCCTTTCATCTTCATGATGAAGTTATCACAGGGTATCCAGAGCAACTCTGTCCAGAATATCCTATGGCTTGGTACTTAACATCCTACTCCAAGAAATGTGAATGTGAAACCTTCCCAGAAGCTTCACTCCAGAGATGGATCTCATTTTCTTTATTTCAGGCAGAGTCTGTGGTCCAAGGTCTAATTTATTTCACTAAAAGGTGAATGACTCTTTTAGATGTTTCAAAAAACGATGATAGCTCCAAAGTTCAATCAATTAGGCACATAGTGTAGCAACTCCCACTCCTCCTGCTTATTTGGCCCTAGCATCACATTTTCTGCTAAGATTCCTTCTGCTTCCAGACTGCCCACAGTCCCTGACTGTGGAAATAGGCCTTTAAAGACTTACTAGAGTAAAAACATCACATGTTCCTCTCCCTTTCTCACCTCCAGCAATCAACATCTTATGTAACCTTATGTCCCTGATGAACAGGAAAAGTATCTTTCAGAGAAGATGGTAGTGGTGACCTCCTTTTATCCAGCACTTGGTGATTGGAGTGTTTATTCTTAGTATCCCTGTTTTAGATTCAGTTCCATCCTTTGGATTTCATTCAACATGGACCTGAGTCCTGAGTCCACATCTGCTCATTTCAGTTGAAAACTAGTATGTATCCACTGAACAGAAATTACTAGGGTTTAAAACTAAGTATGGACTCATGACTCAATAGATCAAGACAGCTCAAATTACACAGCTCCTCTGTAGATATAGTTTTCTCACAATGGTTGTTTTAAGGGTGGTTCACTGAAATAACTGCACCACAGCAACTTTAATACATCAGATTTCAAAACTCTTTGTATAATTGTAAGGAAATGCATTAAATGTTTTAAAAATGGATGTTGCATTGTCTTTTCAGAAACTCATCATAACACATTCCAAATTTAAAAACTGCAATTAACTTGAAATAAAATCTCTGCTTGCTCCAGTGATGCTCAGTAGGGTATGTGTTAGAATTTCTCTTTTGCTAATATAACCAAGACAAGACCTGATGTTAATTGGATTATTTTGGCTAATTAGTTTTGTCTACAACTTATTATGACTTTGATGCTGCCACAGACAGTCTTTTGAAGATACTCATTAAAATAAGAACCCAGTCACATGAAGCTCTCTGTCTCAGCTCAACATAAAACCTTTGATCTCCATCAAAATTCAAAAGTGAAATTTAGACAATTAACTAAAGAAAGAATAAGTGTGTAAATGATAATTTAAAAAATACCTATTTTCTTGCATGCCATGAACTGGATTAATTTTAAACAAATGTTTCTGAATTTCAGTGAAAAAAGGTCAAGCATGGGATGTGTAACTCGGAAACAGCAGAAATAATTTTAAAAATAAATAAACAACATAAAAATTAATTCTATACATAAAAAGGTCAAGCATGGGATGTGTAACTTGGAAACAGCTGAAATAATTTTAAAAATAAGTACACAACATAAAAATTAATTCTATACATAAAAATAAAAATCCACAGATTTTATCTGAAAGATATTTTTAATTTTATGATTTGTTATTTTCTTTCTGATAATGACATGTGCAATATAAATATTAATACAGAAAATGATACCTCTTCCTACTTTTTGTTGGATATTTAAAAAGGATTTTTTTTTTCAATTAGCATGCAGAAAAATAGATGCTTCTTTTGGCATATATAAACACTGGGATAAAGACTGATACATTAATTCGTATCACACTGAAAACAAGACAACAGTGTTACTCTATTTCCAGAGCACACTGATCTCTACTGGCAATTTTAATTTCTGCCTTTGTGTTTATACGCATCCTTGTAAACTTCCTTCCCTACTTTTTCCAAACCTTTGCTTAAAAAAAAAAAGAAGTATACACAAGTATTAAAAACAAAACAAAAGCAATTAGTCTTTTCCAAACCTTTGCTTTAAAAAAAAAAGTATACACAAGTACTAAAAACAAAACAACAGCAATTAAAAAAAAATCGTAAGTCCCTGTTTACATTTCCAGATAACTTATTATTTCCAGAACAGAACTATTACGGGAGACTATTAGTCAAAAGTTTATATTACTTATGTCAACTCTGTAAAGGAGTAAGACCTAGTCTGTGTTAACAAACACTGTATGTGGCTATACAAAAGACAAACAAATCCTCTGCAGTATTCTTCAACATTAGCTTATTTTTTATTGACCTACTTTAAAGTAAATAGCCATCAACTTACAAAGTGAACTGCTTAGCACCAGAGTTATCTCAAAATTTTTTTCCTCGTCACACATTTAAAAAATAAATTGAGAGCTCTTAAGATATATCAAACAAATTTATTCAGTGTATTTAGTATGCTTAAAGACATATGCAATAAGAAATAATCATAGAATTATAGACGAACTGCTTAGCACCAGAGTTATTTCAAACTTTTTTTTCCCGTCACACATTTAAAAAATAAATTAAGAGAGCTCTTAAGATATATCAAACAGATATATCAAACAAATTTATCCAGTGTATTTAGTATGCTTAAAGATATATGCTGTGTTAGGTTGCAATAAGAAGCATGGCAGAATAGCTGCAATAAGAAATAATCATAGAATTATAGAATGGTTAGTGTTGGAAGGGACCTTAGAGATCATCTAGTTCTAACTCCAGAGCTGGACATAGTACTCTGGGTGGGGTCTCACGAGAGCAGAGTAGAGGGACAGAATCACCTGCTGGTCACACTTCTCTTGATGCAGCCCAGGATACAGCTGGCTTTCTGGGCTGCGAATGCACATTGCCAGTCTCAAATAAGTGCAGACAGGTTGGAAAATAAACCTAAAGCAACAGCTGAGGCAATAGCTGGAAGTATTATTAAATGGAAATATTCTAACCTGTGACATACTGATTTCCTAAAGATTTTCCAGTTGAGAACAATATGTTGAACGTGTATCTAACAGAGGCCCACATTGGTACAATATCACTTCACAGTTAGGTGACCACAAGCTGCCAAGTAATTTGTAGAGATGGTCAGGGAGCACGAAACATACATGATCTTCCCCCAAGGCTTATCAGAAAAAGCAGAAGACTGATACAGGAAAAACAATGCACGTTACTCCCAAACAGCATTTTCAATGTTTCAGTTGCTCAGAAATTCTCCGATTTCCCAGTGACTTGAAACCAAATATGCTGCAATAGTGAAGAGGAGCAGGGTAGCAAGTGGCACTTAGATGTTCTTCAAAGTAGAGTTTAGTTGCTTTTGTTTCTTACCTTTTGGGTAAAGGAAGCGCATAACATAACTTGCTTAATTTTTAAGACTGGTCAACAGACTCATACCTGCTCAAAACTATCACACACAATCAAATGTATACAGGTTGGAGGAACATGGAAGGCATATCTTTGTTCATAGGGCAGAGCTGATTGGGTCCCTTGTCTAGAAAAACAAGAAAAGCAAGCAAGAATTACAAACCACGATACACAGATTAGATGTGATTAGTGATCCCAATATGTAAAAAAGTACACATAAAAAAAATGTACTTTCTTATGTTCCACTATATGTTGGGTTTTACAGAGATAATAAGGCAAAATATGCAGATGAACTTCAAATTAAATGCAGTGTCAAAACTGGGTAAAATCTTAGCTTTATTTGCAGCAGAGGGGTCACATGCCACCACTCTCTTTTAAAGCAGAAGTCAATTGTTAAAGCCAACACTAAGGTCTAAAATAACATTACCCTGATCATTCTCTGCCATGCTGCCCTATGAAATTTTTCATCAACAAAGAAACAGTGTAGCTATTTTAATTATTATAATATACCACCTAAAATACGTACTCCAAAACATTCAGAATTTCCATCCTACTGGAACTTGTAAGTCAGCCTCTGAAAAATTAGTAGTATGTCCCCAAAAATACCTCCAAAGAACTCAACAAAAAATAACCCCAACCTTGTGTGTATACTAGAATTAGTTAAAGAGGTAGGATGCAATATTTTTGGGAAAAAAGCAAAAACACATACACATGTAGAAGTTTAACTGAAGGAAAGTTGTGAAGTCCCAGGTTCAAAAGGTGAGGCTTCTTTTCCTCTCTTTGTGTTTTGTTTGATAGCTTCTAGGGTGCTTACGATATTTAGTGCTTCCAGTCTGTCTGCCCTGAGTTCTGGATATATAGCTAAAACCATAAAGTGATCCTGAAACACTCCGACATAGCTTAACCCTTGTCTAACCCAGGCAATCTATTTTCAGTATTAGTGTTCCTCTGGTTCTTAGGGTTGAGTATCTCTGCAAGGTGTGGTAAGACTCTGTGTGTCAATGCTCTGAACAAGGAATAGCCATATCATTTTCTTGAGGAAAATACATTTAAAAAAATCAAAATTATTTTATGTCTTCTAGCAGAGGTTTTTAATTAAACCATAAACTAGAAAAAAGTGAGTTTTAAACAGATACTGAAAGAGAAGTGTGCCTAGTAGTCAGATAGAGCATTAAGGTAAACAATTAAAAAGGAAAAAAAACCTTGAAAACAAATTTTACCTCTTCATTTTCTTGCTGGGTCATTCTTTCAAGATTTTTACACAAACCAGCAGCTTTCACTAACTTCCTAGATAGCAATAAATCGTACAGATGTGTTGGTTTTGGCTGGGATAGAATTAAATTTCTTCATAGTAGCTTACATGTTGCTATGTTTTGGATTTGTGATCAAAATAGTGTTGATAACACACCAATGTTTTAATTATTGTTGGACAGTTCTTACAGAGCATCAAGGTCTTTTCTGCTTCTCACACTGCCCTGCCAGCCAGTATTTCACAGCCCCCCTGTCCCCCCACTCCCCAACTCCCATTCTCTGTCCATAATTTATCAGTTCTTGAGCTACCTCCCCCAGGTCATGGCTACCCCCCCATTGCTGTCTTCTCCCCTGTGGGACCAGCGTGTCCAGCAGGTAGTCTTGTAATTGTACAGTGGATAATTTCAAGGAGTCGGGCAAGCCGCAAGTCAGAGGAGTCATCCTGTCAGGGTTAGAAACTAAGAGCATCAGAGAGGGTTGCTGGGGAACTAGGAGCCTGTCATTCACTAACTGGAGGCAATCCACCATTTGTAAACTATCAGTTAAATGACCATTGGGTTTGCCATATAAACTGGAGCCCTCTTTCCGAAGGATCCAAACCTCCTGCTCAATAGGCTGCTTTTTGAGTTAGTGACCACGGCTCTCTTAGGTCCTGCGTGAAAAGGAAGACCCCCAGTAGCTGGTACACTTGAACTTTCCCTTCTGATAGCAAGTTTTGATGACCACTCAGTTTCTTGAGTCAACCTGGTATATTTTTCCTGGATTTTTGTTAACTCAGTAGCTGAATATGGCACCGTACAGGTGGTGACTTGTGGTACCCCCCTCCTTGACCATCATCAGTGGTTTCAGTTTTAATCTGTGGTCTCATTACCGCTTCCTCGTTTTTGGGGTAGAAAACTTTCCAACTGCTTTCCACTTCCTTGGTTGGATATAAAGGTGGGAGGGTTTGTTTCTCAGTTTACTGTGCCAGGCTTAAGAACCCTCTCTTGGTCTGGGACAGAATCCAAATGCCCCCTGGGGTTAAACCACAACCACAGAATACTTTTCCAGTCCCTAGGAAAATTCTTTCTTTTAGATTCCTGATGCCATGGTGCTACTCCCCAACCATGACATGCCCCATGCCCCTGGTCTCACTATAGCACCAGGAGGTGTTGACTCCACACCAAAACCAGAGGGTTTTCCCAGCCAAACATACGTAAATCTCTTAGGATGGAAATAATATCATCCTCACCCACAAGATTTCTATAACCTTCTTTTCTGCTGCTCAGTTTGTTATTTTATTGAACAAAGTTTAATATAAAACTGTATATAACATACAGAGAGCAAATAGGTCTTATCAGTCACAAGTGCCTACAACTATCCCTGGCCTGACAGGCAGGAGCAACTGAGAGTGATTTGTGTTAATGCTGACTGACACAAAAGGTAAGACGTTTTCCCCTAGTTGTCCTAACGCACTCAACCCCATAGCACGGCTACCACACCTGACAGAAGATAGTTACTCACACATCACACTGCCAGTCTCTGCTTTCTTTCACAGTCAAACCTAATTATTCAATGAAGCTGGAGAGAGAATATCCAACCGAAGGGCACACAAACCTATATCTCTCACATGCCAGTAGTGTCCAAAAATCCTGCAATCCTGCCTTCAGAGTTTCCTATTCCTGGCTGTTTGTAACATTTTTCTTAGAGAATCTCAGAATCACAGAATGGCTCAGGTTGGAAGGGACTTCTGAACATCGTCTGGTCCAAACCTCTAATCAAGAAGGGTCATCTACAGGAGGTTGTCCAGGACTCTGTCTGGATAGCTTTTAAATATCTCTAAGGATGGAGAGGCCACAGATTCTCTGGGAAATCTGTTCCAACCCTTTTATTAAACATGACATAAAGATAATAAAAAATTGAGATTCCGTGCCAAGTGTCACCATTTAAGAACTATGCATGGCAGTGTGTACCATTTAGCAGTCCTAAAAGCTTTGTTTCTGAAGGGCTTAATTTAGGATTCTGATCCTAAGTCAAGATCTTCCACAATACATAGTCACTTCAATGTTGCTTTGGTGATATATTATTAAAGTGCCATAATTCCCTATTTAGAGACTCAGTGCTATAGGAATGAGTCATATGAGGAGGAGGGTCAAAGTAACCTTTGAAAATTGTACTTATGACCCTTTTTTTAAGTGCCTCTGGAAACATGGCTCAGACAGCTTTACAGAATTTTCTGGTTAGCGTGTAGCGTACCTTCCTTGTGTCAGTCACATTGGCTCGGGAAATGTAAATAAACAGCCTCAATTTTGTCCATGACCCTGTTATTTAGAGAGTGTATTTTGTAAATGTTTTATTGTTAATAATGGGTATAACTTGTTTTAATTTTCTCTGTACTCTGTAGTCTCATACCTTGCCCTTCTCATGCAACCTGGGACAAAAGTCATTCCTG